>NW_025533647.1:285000-580039 GCF_020615455.1 Coregonus clupeaformis
AGAGTGGGGGGAATAGAACAGATCCTCAGCTGTCAGAAGGGGCTGAACAGAGTGGGGGGAATAGAACAGATCTTCAGCTGTCAGAAGGAGCTGAACAGGAGACTAGGAGAACAGATCCTCAGCTGTCAGAAGGAGCTGAACAGAGTGGGGGGAATAGAACAGATCCTCAGCTGTCAGAAGGAGCTGAACAGAGTGGGGGGAATAGAACAGATCCTCAGCTGTTAGAAGGAGCTGAACAGGAGACTAGGAGACCAGGAGACCGGGAGACTGGGAGACCGGGAGAGAGGGAGACAAAAAGGACTGGTCACATGGCTGCCTGCCTTCAGCTCCCTATAATATATATATATATATAGTTGAAGTCGGAAGTTTACATATACTTTAGCCAAATACATTTAAACTCAGTTTTTCACAATTCCTGACATGTAATCTTAGTAAACAATCCCTGTTTTAGGTCAGTTAGGATCACCACTTTATTTTAAGAATGTGAAATGTCAGAATAATAGTAGAGAGAATTATTTATTTCAGCTTGTATTTATTTCATCACATTCCCAGTGGGTCAGAAGTTTACATACACTCAATTAGTATTTGGTAGCATTGCCTTTAAATTGTTTAACTTGGGTCAAACGTTTTGGGTAGCCTTCCACAAGCTTCCCACAATAAGTTGAGTGAATTTTGGCCCATTCCTCCTGACAGAGCTGGTGTAACTAAGTCAGGTTTGTAGGCCTCCTTGCTCACACACGCTTTTTCAGTTCTGCCCACAGATTTTCTATAGGATTGAGGTCAGGGCTTTGTGATGGCCACTCCAATACCTTGACTTTGTTGTCCTTAAGCCATTTTACCACAACTTTGGAAGTATACTTGGGGTCATTTTCCATTTGGAAGACGCATTTACGACCAAGCTTTAATTTCCTGACTGATGTCTTGAGATGTTGCTTCAATATATGCACATAATTTTCCTTCCTCATGATGCCATCTATTTTGTGAAGTGCACCAGTCCCTCCTGCAGCAAAGCACCCCCACAGCATGATGCTGCCACCCCGTGCTTCACGGTTGGGATGGTGTTCTTTGGCTTGCAAGGTACCGCCTTTTTCCTCCAAACATAACGATGGTCATTATGACCAAACAGTCCTATTTTTGTTTCATCAGACCAGAGGACATTTCTCCAAAAAGTACGATCTTTGTCCCCATGTGCAGTTGCAAACTGTAGTCTGGCTTTTTTATGGCGGTTTTGGAGCAGTGGCTTCTTCCTTGCTGAATGGCCTTTCAGGTTATGTCGATATAGGACTTGTTTTACTGTGGATATAGATACTTTTGTACCTGTTTCCTCCAGCATCTTCACAAGGTCCTTTGCTGTTGTCCTGGGATTGATTTGCACTTTTCGCACCAAACTACATTAATCTCTAGGAGACAGAATGCATCTCCTTCCTGAGCATTATGACGGCTACGTTGTCCCATGGTGTTTATACTTGCGTACTATTGTTAGTACAGATGAACATGGGACCTTCAGGCGTTTGGAAATTGCTCCCAAGGATGAACCAGACTTGTGGAGGTCTACAATTTTTATCTGAGGTTTTGGCTGATTTCTTTTGATTGTCCCATGATATCAAGCAGAGGCACTGAGTTTGAAGATAGGCCTTGAAATACATCCACAGGTACACCTCCAATTGACTCAAATGATGTCAATTAGCCTATCAGAAGCTTCTAAAGCCATGACATCATTTTCTGGAATTTGCCAAGCTGTTTAAAGGCACAGTCAACTTAGTGTATGTAAACTTCTGACCCACTGGAATTGTGATACAGTGAATTATAAGTGAAATAATCTGTAAACAATTGTTGGAAAAATTACTTGTGTCATGCAAAACGTAGATGTCCTAACCGACTTGCCAAAACTATAGTTTGTTAACAAGACATTTGTGGAGTGGTTGAAAAACAAGTTTTAATGACTCCAACCTAAGTGTATGTAAACTACCGACTTCAACTGTATAAGGCCTGCCTCAGAAGCCTGGTCACACGGCTGCCTGCCTTCAGCTCCCTATAATATATATATACATAAGGCCTGCCTCAGAAGCCTGGTCACACGGCTGCCTGCCTTCAGCTCCCTATAATATATACATACATAAGGCCTGCCTCAGAAGCCTGGTCACATGGCTGCCTGCCTTCAGCTCCCTATAATATATATATACATAAGGCCTGCCTCAGAAGCCTGGTCACACGGCTGCCTGCCTTCAGCTCCCTATAATATACAGTGGGGAGAACAAGTATTTGATACACTGCCGATTTTGCAGGTTTTCCTACTTACAAAGCATGTAGAGGTCTGTAATTTTTATCATAGGTACACTTCAACTGTGAGAGACGGAATCAAAAAAAAAAAATCCAGAAAATCACATTGTATGATTTTAAAATAATTAATTTGCATTTTATTGCATGACATAAGTATTTGATCACCTACCAACCATTAAGAATTCCGGCTCTCACAGACCTGTTAGTTTTTCTTTAAGAAGCCCTCCTGTTCTCCACTCATTACCTGTGTTAACTCAAATCAAATCAAATCAAATCAAATTTTATTGGTCACATGCGCCGAATACAACAAGTGCAGACATTACAGTGAAATGCTTACTTACAGCCCTTAACCAACAGTGCGTTTATTTTAAACAAAAAAAGTAAGAATAAAACAACAACAAAAAAAAGTGTTGAGAAAAACAAAGAGCAGAAGTAAAATAAAGTGACAGTAGGGAGGCTATATATACAGGGGGGGTAACGGTGCAGAGTCAATGTGCGGGGGCACCGGCTAGTTGAGGTAGTTGAGGTAATATGTACATGTGGGTAGAGTTAAAGTGACTATGCATAAATACTTAACAGAGTAGCAGCAGCGTAAAAAGGATGGGGTGGGGGGCAGTGCAAATAGTCCGGGTAGCCATGATTAGCTGTTCAGGAGTCTTATGGCTTGTGGGTAGAAGCTGTTGAGAAGTCTTTTGGACCTAGACTTGGCACTCCGGTACCGCTTGCCGTGCGGTAGCAGAGAGAACAGTCTATGACTAGGGTGGCTGGAGTCTTTGACAATTTTGAGGGCCTTCCTCTGACACCGCCTGGTATAGAGGTCTTGGATGGCAGGGAGCTTTGCCCCAGTGATGTACTGGGCCGTACGCACTACCCTCTGTAGTGCCTTGCGGTCAGAGGCCAAGCAGTTGCCATACCAGGCGGTGATGCAACCAGTCAGGATGCTCTCGATGGTGCAGCTGTAGAATTTTTTTGAGGATCTGAGGACCCATGCCAAATCTTTTTAGTCTCCTGAGTGGGAATAGGCTTTGTCGTGCCCTCTTCACGACTGTCTTGGTGTGCTTGGACCATGATAGTTCGTTGGTGATGTGGACACCAAGGAACTTGAAGCTCTCAACCTGTTCCACTACAGCCCCGTCGATGAGAATGGGGGCGTGCTCAGTCCTCTTTTTTTTCCTGTAGTCCACAATCATCTCCTTTGTCTTGGTCACGTTGAGGGAGAGGTTGTTGTCCTGGCACCACACGGCCAGATCTCTGACCTCCTCCCTATAGGCTGTCTCATCGTTGTCGGTGATCAGGCCTACCACTGTTGTGTCGTCGGCAAACTTAATGATGGTGTTGGAGTCGTGCCTGGCCATGCAGTCATGGGTGAACAGAGAGTACAGGAGGGGACTGAGCACGCACCCCTGAGGGGCCCCCCGTGTTGAGGATCAGTGTGGCAGATGTGTTGTTACCTACCCTTACCACCTGGGGGCGGCCCGTCAGGAAGTCCAGGATCCAGTTGCAGAGGGAGGTGTTTAGTCCCAGGATCCTTAGCTTAGTGATGAGCTTAGAGGGCACTATGGTGTTGAATGCTGAGCTGTAGTCAATGAATAGCATTCTCACGTAGGTGTTCCTCTTGTCCAGGTGGGAAAGGGCAGTGTGGAGTGCGATAGAGATTGCATCATCTGTGGATCTGTTGGGGCGGTATGCAAATTGGAGTGGGTCTAGGGTTTCTGGGATTATGCTGTTGATGTGAGCCATGACCAGTCTTTCAAAGCACTTCATGGCTACAGACGTCAGTGCCACGGGTCGGTAGTCATTTAGGCAGGTTATCTTAGAGTTCTTGGGCACGGGGACTATGGTGGTCTGCTTGAAACATGTTGGTATTACAGACTCGGTCAGGGACATGTTGAAAATGTCAGTGAAGACACTTGCCAGTTGGTCAGCACATGCTCGGAGTACACGCCCTGGTAATCCGTCTGGCCCAGCGGCCTTGTGAATGTTGACTTGCTTAAAAGTCTTACTCACATCGGCTACGGAGAGCGTGATCACATAGTCGTCCGGAACAGCTGGTGCTCTCATGCATGCTTCAGTGTTGCTTGCCTCGAAGCGAGCATAGAAGTGGTTTAGCTCGTCTGGTAGGCTTGTGTCACTGGGCAGCTCGCGGCTGTGCTTCCCTTTGTAGTCTGTAATAGTTTTCAAGCCCTGCCACATCCGACGAGCGTCAGAGCCAGTGTAGTATGATTCAATCTTAGACCTGTATTGACTCTTTGCCTGTTTGATGGTTCGTCGGAGGTCATAGCGGGATTTCTTATAAGCTTCCCGGGTTAGAGTCCCGTTCCTTGAAAGCGGCAGCTCTACCCTTTAGCTCAGTGCGGATGTTGCCTGTAATCCATGGCTTCTGGTTGGGGTATGTACGTACGGTCACTGTGGGGACGACATCATCGATGCACTTATTGATGAAGCCAGTGACTGATGTGGTGTACTCCTCAATGCTGTCTGAAGAATCCCGGAACATGTTCCAGTCTGTGCTAGCAAAACAGTCCTGTAGCTTGGCATCTGCGTCATCTGACCACTTTTTTATTAACCGAATCACTGGTGCTTCCTGCTTCAGTTTTTGCTTATAAGCAGGAATCAGGAGGATAGAGTTATGGTCAGATTTGCCAAATGGAGGGCGAGGGAGAGCTTTGTATGCGTCTCTGTGTGTGGAGTAAAGGTGGTCTAGAGTTTTTTTTCCCTCTGGTTGCACATTTGACATGCTGGTAGAAATTAGGTAGAACGGATTTAAGTTTCCCTGCATTAAAGTCCCCGGCCACTAGGAGCGCTGCATCTGGATGAGCGTTTTCCTGTTGATTAATGGCCTTGTACAACTCGTTCAGTGCAATCTTAATGCCAGCATTGGTTTGTGGTGGTAAATAGACAGCTATGAAAAATATAGCTGAAAACTCTCTTGGTAAATAGTGTGGTCTACAGCTTATCATAAGATACTCTACCTCAGGCGAGCAAAACCTCGAGACTTCCTTAGTATTTGATTTTGTACACCAGCTGTTGTTTACAAATATACAGAGACCGCCACCCCTTTGTCTTACCGGAGCCAGCCGTTCTGTCCTGCCGATGTAGCGTGTAGCCTGCTAGCTGAATGGTATCATTGTTGTCGTTCAGCCACGACTCCGTGAAACATAAGATATTACAGTTTTTAATGTCCCGTTGGTAGGATAACCGTAATCTTAAATCGTCAATTTTATTCTCAAAAGATTGAACGTTGGCTAATAGTATTGATGGGAGAGGCAGTTTACTCGCTCGCCGTCGGATCCTTACAAGGCACCCCGACCTACGTCCACGATATCTCCGTCTCTTCCTCAGGCGAATGACGGGGATCTGGGCCTTGCCGGTGTCTGTAGAATATCCTTCGCGTCCGACTCGTTGAAGAAAAAGTCTTCGTCCAATGCGAGGTGAGTAATCGCTGTCCTGATATCCAGAAGCTCTTTTTGGTTATAAGAGACGATGGCATAAACATTATGTACAAAATAAATTACAAATAACGCGGAAAAACACACATAATAGTACAATTGGTTAGAGGGCTGTAAAACGGCAGCCATCTTCTCCGGCGCTGTTAACGAACTGCAACTGCACCTGTTTGAACTCGTTACCTGTATAAAAGACACCTGTCCACACACTCAATCAAACAGACTCCAACCTCTCCACAATGGCCAAGACCAGAGAGCTGTGTAAGGACATCAGGGATAAAATTGTAGACCTGCACAAGGCTGGGATGGGCTACAGGACAATAGGCAAGCAGCTTGGTGAGAAGGCAACAACTGTTGGCACAATTATTAGAAAATGGAAGAAGTTCAAGATGACGGTCAATCACCCTCGGTCTGGGGCTCCATGCAAGATCTCACCTCGTGGGGCATCAATGATCTTGAGGAAAGTGAGGGATCAGCCCAGAACTACACGGCAGGAGCTGGTCAATGACCTGAAGAGAGCTGGAACCACAGTCTCAAAGAAAACCATTAGTAACACACTACGCCGTCATGGATTAAAATCCTGCAGCGCACGCAAGGTCCCCCTGCTCAAGCCAGCGCATGTCCAGGCCCGTCTGAAGTTTGCCAATGACCATCTGCATGATCCAGAGGAGGAATGGGAGAAGGTCATGTGGTCTGATGAGACAAAAATAGAGCTTTTTGGTCTAAACTCCACTCGCCGTGTTTGGAGGAAGAAGAAGAGAGTACAACCCCAAGAACACCATCCCAACCGTGAAGCATGGAGGTGGAAACATCATTCTTTGGGGATGCTTATCTGCAAAGGGGACAGGACGACTGCACCGTATTGAGGGGAGGATGGATGGGGCCATGTATCGCGAGATCTTGGCCAACAACCTCCTTCCCTCAGTAAGAGCATTGAAGATGGGTCGTGGCTGGGTCTTCCAGCATGACAACAACCCGAAACACACAGCCAGGGCAACTAAGGAGTTGCTCTGTAAGAAGCATCTCAAGGTCCTGGAGTGGCCTAGCCAGTCTCCAGACCTGAACCCAATAGAACATCTTTGGAGGGAGCTGAAAGTCCGTATTGCCCAGCGACAGCCCCGAAACCTGAAGGATCTGGAGAAGGTCTGTATGGAGGAGTGGGCCAAAATCCCTGCTGCAGTGTGTGCAAACCTGGTCAAGACCTACAGGAAACGTATGATGCAAACAAAGGTTTCTGTACCAAATATTAAGTTCTGCTTTTCTGATGTATCAAATACTTATGTCATGCAATAAAATGCAAATTAATTAATTAAAAATCATACAATGTGATTTTCTGGATTTTTGATTTAGATTCCGTCTCTCACAGTTGAAGTGTACCTATGATAAAAATTACAGACCTCTACATGCTTTGTAAGTAGGAAAACCTGCAAAATTGGCAGTATATCAAATACTTGTTCTCCCCACTGTTTATGTATATCAGACATGCCACAGAAGTCTGGTCACATGGCTGCCTGCCTTCAGCTCCCTGTAATATATATATACATAATGCCTGCCTCAGAAGCCTGGTCACATGGCTGCCTGCCTTCAGCTCCCTATAATATATATATACATAATGCCTGCCTCAGAAGCCTGGTCACACGGCTGCCTGCCTTCAGCTCCCTATAATATATAAATACATAAGGCTTGCCTCAGAAGCCTGGTCACACGGCTGCCTGCCTTCAGCTCCCTATAATATATATATATATATATATATATATATATAAAAACATAAGGCCTGCCTCAGAAGCTTGGTCACACGGCTGCCTGCCTTCAGCTCCATATAATATATATATACATAAGGCTTGCCTCAGAAGCCTGGTCACATGGCTGCCTGCCTTCAGCTCCCTATAATATATATATACATAAGGCCTTCCTCAGAAGCCTTGTCACACGGCTGCCTGCCTTCAGCTCCCTATAATATATACACATATAAGGCCTGCCTCAGAAGCCTGGACACACGGCTGCCTGCCTTCAGCTCCCTATAATATATATACATATATATAAGGCCTTCCTCAGAAGCCTGGTCACACGGCTGCCTGCCTTCAGCTCCCTGTAAATATATATGTATATAAGGCCTGCCTCAGAAGCATGGACACACGGCTGCCTGACTTCAGCTCCCTATAATATATATACATATATTTAAGGCCTTCCTCAGAAGCCTGGTCACACGGCTGCCTGCCTTCAGCTCCCTGTAAATATATATATATATATATATATATATATATATATATATATATATATATATATATATATATATATATATATATACATAAGGCCTTAGAAGACTGGTACATTGGCTGCCTGCCTTCAGCTCCCTATAATATATACAGTGGGGAAAAAAAGTATTTAGTCAGCCACCAATTGTGCAAGTTCTCCTACTTAAAAAGATGAGAGAGGCCTGTAATTTTCATCATAGGTACATGTCAACTATGACAGACAAATTGAGAAATAAAATCCAGAAAATCACATTGTAGGATTTTTAATGAATTTATTTGCAAATTATGGTGGAAAATAAGTATTTGGTCACCTACAAACAAGCAAGATTTCTGGCTCTCACAGACCTGTAACTTCTTCTTTAAGAGTCTCCTCTGTCCTCCACTCGTTACCTGTATTAATGGCACCTGTTTGAACTTGTTATCATTATAAAAGACACCTGTACACAGCCTCAAACAGTCACACTACAAACTCCACTATGGCCAAGACCAAAGAGCTGTCAAAGGACACCAGAAACAAAATTGTAAACCTGCACCAGGCTGGGAAGACTGAATCTGCAATAGGTAAGCAGCTTGGTTTAAAGAAATCAACTGTGGGAGCAATTATTAGGAAATGGAAGACATACAAGACCACTGATAATCTCCCTCGATCTGGGGCTCCACGCAAGATCTCACCCCGTGGGGTCAAAATGATCACAAGAACGTTGAGCAAAAATCCCAGAACCACACGGGGGGACCTAGTGAATGACCTGCAGAGAGCTGGGACCAAAGTAACAAAGCCTACCATCAGTAACACACTACGCCGCCAGGGACTCAAATCCTGCAGTGCCAGACGTGTCCCCCTGCTTAAGCCAGTACATGTCCAGGCCCGTCTGAAGTTTGCTAGAGTGCATTTGGATGATCCAGAAGAGGATTGGGAGAATGTCATATGGTCAGATAAAACCAAAATAGAACTTTTTGGTAAAAACTCAACTCGTCGTGTTTGGAGGACAAAGAATGCTGAGTTGCATCCAAAGAACACCATACCTACTGTGAAGCATGGGGGTGGAAACATCATGCTTTGGGGCTGTTTTTCTGCAAAGGGACCAGGACGACTGATCCGTGTAAAGGAAAGAATGAATGGGGCCATGTATCGTGAGATTTTGAGTGAAAACCTCCTTCCATCAGCAAGGGCATTGAAGATGAAACGTGGCTGGGTCTTTCAGCATGACAATGATCCCAAACACACCGCCCGGGCAACGATGGAGTGGCTTCGTAAGAAGCATTTCAAGGTCCTGGAGTGGCCTAGCCAGTCTCCAGATCTCAACCCCATAGAAAATCTTTGGAGGGAGTTGAAAGTCCGTGTTGCCCAGCGACAGCCCCAAAACATCACTGCTCTAGAGGAGATCTGCATGGAGGAATGGGCCAAAATACCAGCAACAGTGTGTGAAAACCTTGTGAAGACTTACAGAAAACGTTTGACCTGTGTCATTGCCAACAAAGGGTATATAACAAAGTGTTGAGAAACTTTTGTTATTGACCAAATACTCATTTTCCACCATAATTTGCAAATAAATTCATTAAAAATCCTACAATGTGATTTTCTGGAATTTTTTTCTCATTTTGTCTTTCATAGTTGACGTGTACCTATGATGAAAATTACAGGCCTCTCTCATCTTTTTAAGTGGGAGAACTTGCACAATTGGTGGCTGACTAAATACTTTTTTTCCCCACTGTATATATATATATATATATATATATATATATATATATATATATATATATATATATATATATAAGGCCTGCCTCAGAAGCCTGGTCACACGGCTGCCTGCCTTCAGCTCCCTATAATATATATATACATAAGGCCTGCCTCAGAAACCTGGTCACACGGCTGCCTGCCTTCAGCTCCCTATAATATATAGGTATATAAGGCCTGCCTCAGAAGCCTGGTCACACGGCTGCCTGCCTTCAGCTCCCTATAATATATACACATATAAGGCCTGCCTCAGAAGCCTGGTCACACGGCTGCCTGCCTTCAGCTCCCTATAATATATACACATATAAGGCCTGCCTCAGAAGCCTGGACACACGGCTGCCTGCCTTCAGCTCCCTATAATATATATATACATAAGGCCTTCCTCAGAAGCCTGGTCACACGGCTGCCTGCCTTCAGCTCCCTGTAATACATAAATATATACATAATGCCTTAGAAGACTGGTCACATGGCTGCCTGCATTCAGCTCCCTATAATATATATATATACATAAGGCCTGCCTCAGAAGCCTGGTTACACGGCTGCCTGCCTTCAGCTCCCCATAATATATATATATATATATATATATGTATATATATATATATATTTATATATATATATATATATATATATATATATATATATATATATATATATATATATATATATATATACATAAGTTCTGCCTCAGAAGCCTGGTCACACAGCTGCCTGCCTTCAGCTCCCTATAATATATATATACATAAGGCTTGCCTCAGAAGCCTGGTCACATGGGCCTTATGTATACGTATATATATATATATATATATATATATATATATATATATATATATATATATATATATATATATATATATATATATATATATATATATATATACATATATATATGTTATATATATATATATATATATATATATATATATATATATATATATATATATATATATATATATATATATATATATATATATATATATATATAAGGCCTGTCTCAGAAGCCTGGTCACAAGGCTGCCTGCCTTCAGCTCCTATATATATATATATATATATATATATATAAGGCTTGCCTCAGAAGCCTGTCACACGGCTGCCTGCTTTCAGCTCCCTATAATATATATATATATATATATATATATATATATATATATATATATATATATATATATATATACTTAAGGCCTGCCTCAGAAGCCTGGTCACACGGCTGCCTGCCTTCAGCTCCCTATAATATATATATACATAAGGCCTGCCTCAGAAGCCTGGTTACACGGCTGCCTGCCTTCAGCTCCCCATAAATATATATATATATATATATATATATATATATATATATATATATATATATACATAAGTTCTGCCTCAGAAGCCTGGTCACACAGCTGCCTGCCTTCAGCTCCCTATAATATATATATACATAAGGCTTGCCTCAGAAGCCTGGTCACACGGCTGCCTGCCTTCAGCTCCCTATAATATATATATATATATATAAGGCCTTCCTCAGAAGCCTGGTCACACGGCTGCCTGCCTTCAGCTCCCTGTAATACATAAATATATACATAATGCCTTAGAAGACTGGTCACATGGCTGCCTGCATTCAGCTCCCTATGAATATATATATACATAAGGCCTGCCTCAGAAGCCTGGTTACACGGCTGCCTGCCTTCAGCTCCCCATAATATATATATATATATATATATATATATATATATATATATATATATATATATATATACATAAGGCCTGCCTCAGAAGCCTGGTCACACAGCTGCCTGCCTTCAGCTCCCTATAATATATATATACATAAGGCCTGCCTCAGAAACCTGGTCACACGGCTGCCTGCCTTCAGCTCCCTATAATATATAGGTATATAAGGCCTGCCTCAGAAGCCTGGTCACACGGCTGCCTGCCTTCAGCTCCCTATAATATATACACATATAAGGCCTGCCTCAGAAGCCTGGTCACACGGCTGCCTGCCTTCAGCTCCCTGTAATACATAAATATATACATAATGCCTTAGAAGACTGGTCACATTGCTGCCTGCATTCAGCTCCCTATAATATATATATATACATAAGGCCTGCCTCAGAAGCCTGGTTACACGGCTGCCTGCCTTCAGCTCCCCATAATATATATATAAGGCCTGCCTCAGAAGCCTGGTCACACAGCTGCCTGCCTTCAGCTCCCTATAATATATATATACATAAGGCTTGCCTCAGAAGCCTGGTCACACGGCTGCCTGCCTTCAGCTCCCTATAATATATATATATATATACAGTGAGGGAAAAAAGTATTTGATACCCTGCTGATTTTGTACGTTTGCCCACTGACAAAGACGTGATCAGTCTATAATTTTAATGGTAGGTTTATTTGAACAGTGAGAGACAGAATAACAACAACAAAAATCAGTAAACCGCATGTCAAAAATGTTATAAATTAATTTGCATTTTAATGAGGTAAATAAGTATTTGACCCTAACATGATTTAGTACTTGGTGGCAAAACCCTTGTTGGCAATCACAGAGGTCAGACGTTTCTTGTAGTTGGCCACCAGGTTTGCACACATCTCAGGAGGGATTTTGTTCCACTCCTCTTTGTAGATCTTCTCCAAGTCATTAAGGGTTGAGGCTGACGTTTGGCAACTCGAACCTTCAGCTCCCTCCACAGATTTTCTATGGGATTAAGGGCTGGAGACTGGCTAGGCCACTCCAGGACCTTTATGTGCTCCTTCTTGAGCCACTCCTTTGTTGCCTTGGCTGTGTGTTTTGGGTCATTGTCATGCTGGAATACTCATCCACGACCCATTTTCAATACCCTGGCTGAGGGAAGGAGGTTCTCACCCAAGATTTGACGGTACATGGCCCCATCCATCGTCTCTGATGCGGTGAAGTTGTCCTGTCCACTTAGCAGAAAAACACCCCCAAAGCATAATGTTTCCACCTCCATGTTTGACGGTGGGGATGGTGTTCTTGGGGTCATAGGCAGCATTCCTCCTCCTCCAAACACGGGGAGTTGAGCTGATGCCAAAGAGCTCGATTTCGGTCTCATCTGACCACAACACTTTCACCCAGTTCTCCTCTGAATCATTCAGATGTGCATTGGCAAACTTCAGACGGCTCTGTATATGTGCTTTCTTGAGCAAGGGGACCTTGCAGGCGCTGCAGGATTTCAGTCCTTCACGGCGTAGTGTGTTACCAATTGTTATCTTGGTGACTATGGTCCCAGCTGCCTTGAGATCATTGACAAGATCCTCCCGTGTAGTTCTGGGCTGATTCCTCACCGTTCTCATGATCATTGCAACTCCACGAGGTGAGATCTTGCATGGAGCCCCAGGCCGAGGGAGATTGACAGTACTTTTGTGTTTCTTCCATTTGCGAATAATCGCACTAACTGTTGTCACCTTCTCACCAAGCTGCTTGGCGATGGTCTTGTAGCCCATTACAGCCTTGTTTAGGGCTACAATCTTGTCCCTGACATCCTTGGAGAGCTCTTTGGTCTTGGCCATGGTGGAGAGTTTGGAATCTGATTGATTGATTGCTTCTGTGGACAGGTGTCTTTTATACAGGTAACAAGCTGAGATTAGGAGCACTCCTTTTAAGAGTGTGCTCCTAATCTCAGCTCATTACCTGTATAAAAGACACCAGGGAGCCAGACATCTTTCTGATTGAGAGGGGGTCAAATACTTATTTCCCTCATTAAAATGCAAATCAATTTATAACATTTTTGTCATGCATTTTTTTGTTGTTAATCTGTCTCTCGCTGTTCAAATAAAGCTACCATTAAAATTATAGACTGATCATGTCTTTGTCAGTGGGCAAACGTACAAAATCAGCAGGGGATCAAATACTTTTTTCCCTCACTGTATATATACACTGCTCAAAAAAATAAAGGGAACACTTAAACAACACATCCTAGATCTGAATGAATGAAATAATCTTATTAAATACTTTTTCTTTACATAGTTGAATGTGCTAACAACAAAATCACACAAATATTATCAATGGAAATCAAATGTATCAACCCATGGAGGTCTGGATTTGGAGTCACCCTCAAAATTAAAGTGGAAAACCACACTACAGGCGGATCCAACTTTGATGTAATGTCCTTAAAACAAGTCAAAATGAGGCTCAGTAGTGTGCGTGGCCTCCACGTGCCTGTATGACCTCCCTACAACACCTGGGCATGCTCCTGATGAGGTGGCGGATGGTCTCCTGAGGGATCTCCTCCCAGACCTGGACTAAAGCATCCGCCAACTCCTGGACAGTCTGTGGTGCAACGTGGCGTTGGTGGATGGAGCGAGACATGATGTCCCAGATGTGCTCAATTGGATTCAGGTCTGGGGAACGGGCGGGCCAGTCCATAGCATCAATGCCTTCCTCTTGCAGGAACTGCTGACACACTCCAGCCACATGAGGTCTAGCATTGTCTTGCATTAGGAGGAACCCAGGGCCAACCGCACCAGCATATGGTCTCACAAGGGGTCTGAGGATCTCATCTCAGTACCTAATGGTAGTCAGGCTACCTCTGGCGAGCACATGGAGGGCTGTGCGGCCCCCCAAAGAAATGCCACCCCACACCATGACTGACCCACCGCCAAACCGGTCATGCTGGAGGATGTTGCAGGCAGCAGAACGTTCTCCACGGCGTCTCCAGACTCTGTCACGTCTGTCACATAAGCTCAGTGTGAACCTGCTTTCATCTGTGAAGAGCACAGGGCGCCAGTGGCGAATTTGCCAATCTTGGTGTTCTCTGGCAAATGCCAAACATCCTGCACGGTGTTGGGCTGTAAGCACAACCCCCACCTGTGGACGTCGGGCCCTCATACCACCCTCATGGAGTCTGTTTCTGACCGTTTGAGCAGACACATGCACATTTGTGGCCTGCTGGAGGTCATTTGCAGGGCTCTGGCAGTGCTCCTCCTGCTCCTCCTTGCACAAAGGCGGAGGTAGCGGTCCTGCTGCTGGGTTGTTGCCCTCCTACGGCCTCCTCCACGTCTCCTGATGTATTGGCCTGTCTCCTGGTAGCGCCTCCATGCTCTGGACACTACGCTGACAGACACAGCAAACCTTCTTGCCACAGCTCGCATTGATGTGCCATCCTGGATGAGCTGCACTACCTGAGCCACTTGTGTGGGTTGTAGACTCCGTCTCATGCTACCACTAGAGTGAAAGCACCGCCAGCATTCAAAAGTGACCAAAACATAAGCCAGGAAGCAAGGGAACTGAGAAGTGGTCTGTGGTCACCAACTGCAGAACCACTTCTTTATTGGGGGTGTCTTGCTAATTGCCTATAATTTCCACCTGTTGCCTATTCCATTTGCACAACAACATGTGAAATGTATTGTCAATCAGTGTTGCTACCTAAGTGGACAGTTTGATTTCACAGAAGTGTGATTGACTTGGAATTGCATTGTGTTGTTTAAGTGTTCCCTTTATTTTTTTGAGCAGTGTATATATATATATACATATATATGTACAGTGGGGAAAAAAAGTATTTAGTCAGCCACCAATTGTGCAAGTTCTCCCACTTAAAAAGATGAGAGAGGCCTGTAATTTTCATCATAGGTACACGTCAACTATGACAGACAAATTGAGGAAAAAAATTCCAGAAAATCACATAGTAGGATTTTTAATGAATTTATTTGCAAATTATGGTGGAAAATAAGTATTTGGTCACCTACAAACAAGCAAGATTTCTGGCTCTCACAGACCTGTAACTTCTTCTTTAAGAGGCTCCTCTGTCCTCCACTCGTTACCTGTATTAATGGCACCTGTTTGAACTTGTTATCAGTATAAAAGACACCTGCCCACAAGCTCAAACAGTCACACTCCAAACTCCACTATGGTCAAGACCAAAGAGCTGTCAAAGGACACCAGAAACAAAATTGTAGACATGCACCAGGCTGGGAAGACTGAATCTGCAATAGGTAAGCAGCTTGGTTTGAAGAAATCAACTGTGGGAGCAATTATTAGGAAATGGAAGGCATACAAGACCACTGATAATCTCCCTCGATCTGGGGCTCCACGAAAGATCTCACCCCGTGGGGTCAAAATGATCACAAGACCGGTGAGCAAAAATCCCAGAACCACACGGGGGGACCTAGTGAATGACCTGCAGAGAGCTGGGACCAAAGTAACAAAGCCTACCATCAGTAACACACTACGCCGCCAGGGACTTAAATCCTGCAGTGCCAGACGTGTCCCCCTGCTTAAGCCAGTACATGTCCAGGCCCGTGCTAGAGTGCATTTGGATGATCCAGAAGAGGATTGGGAGAATGTCATATGGTCAGATGAAACCAAAATAGAACTTTTTGGTAAAAACTCAACTCGTCGTGTTTGGAGGACAAAGAATGCTGAGTTGCATCCAAAGAACACCATACCTACTGTGAAGCATGGGGGTGGAAACATCATGCTTTGGGGCTGTTTTTCTGCAAAGGGACCAGGACGACTGATTCGTGTAAAGGAAAGAATGAATGGGGCCATGTATCGTGAGATTTTGAGTGAAAACCTCCTTCCATCAGCAAGGGCATTGAAGATGAAACGTGGCTGGGTCTTTCAGTATGACAATGATCCCAAACACACCGCCCGGGCAACGAAGGAGTGGCTTCGTAAGAAGCATTTCAAGGTCCTGGAATGGCCTAGCCAGTCTCCAGATCTCAACCCCATAGAAAATCTTTGGAGGGAGTTGAAAGTCCATGTTGGCCAGCGACAGCCCCAAAACATCACTGCTCTAGAGGAGATCTGCATGGAGGAATGGGCCAAAATACCAGCAACAGTGTGTGAAAACCTTGTGAAGACGTACAGAAAACGTTTGACCTGTGTCATTGCCAACAAAGGGTATATAACAAAGTATTGAGAAACTTTTGTTATTGACCAAATACTTATTTTCCACCATAATTTGCAAATAAATTCATTAAAAATCATACAATGTGATTTTCTGGATTTTTTTTCCTCATTTTGTCTGTCATAGTTGACGTGTACCTATGATGAAAATTACAGGCCTCTCTCATCTTTTTAAGTGGGAGAACTTGCACAATTGGTGGCTGACTAAATACTTTTTTTCCCCACTGTATATAAGGCCTGCCTCAGAAGCCTGGTAACACGGCTGTTTGCCTTCAACTCCCTATAATAAATATGTATATAAGGCCTGCCTCAGAAGCCTGGTAACACGGCTGTTTGCCTTCAACTCCCTATAATAAATATGTATATAAGGCCTGCCTCAGAAGCCTGGTAACACGGCTGTTTGCCTTCAACTCCCTATAATAAATATGTATATAAGGCCTGCCTCAGAAGCCTGGTCACACGGCTGTCTGCCTTCAGTTCCCTATAATATATATGTATAAGGCCTGCCTCAGAAGCCTGGTCACACGGCTGTCTGCCTTCAGTTCCCTATAATATATATGTATAAGGCCTGCCTCAGAAGCCTGGTCACACGGCTGTCTGCCTTCAGTTCCCTATAATATATATGTATAAGGCCTGCCTCAGAAGCCTGGTCACACGGCTGCCTGCCTTCAGCTCCCTATAATTTATATATATATAAAGCCTGGTCACACGGCTGCCTGCCTTCAGCTCCATATAATATATACATAAGGCCTGCCTCAGAAGCCTGGTCACACGGCTGCCTGCCTTCAGCTCCCTATAATATATATATACATAAGGCCTGCCTCAGAAGCCTGGTCACACGGCTGCCTGCCTTCAGCTCCCTATAATATATATATACATAAGGCCTGCCTCAGAAGCCTGGTCACACGGCTGCCTGCCTTCAGCTCCCTATAATATATACATACATAAGGCCTGCCTCAGAAGCCTGGTCACACGGCTGCCATGACTTCAGCTCCCTATAATATATATATACATAAGGCCTGCCTCAGAAGCCTGGTCACACGGCTGCCTGCCTTCAGCTCCCTATAATATATATATACATAAGGCCTGCCTCAGAAGCCTGGTCACACGGCTGCCATGACTTCAGCTCCCTATAATATATACATACATAAGGCCTGCCTCAGAAGCCTGGTGACACGGCTGCCTGCCTTCCCCTGTCTCTGTCCCTACCCCTGTCAATGCTGCTATCCCTGTCCCATCTCTGTCCCTACACCTGTCAATGCTAATATCCCTGTCCCGTCTCTGTCTCTACCCCCGTCCATGCTGCTATCCCTGTCCCCTGTCTCTGTCCCTGTCCCCTGTCAATGCTGCTATCCCTGTCCCATCTCTATCCCTACCCCTGTCAATGCTGCTATCCCTGTCCCGTCTCTATCCCTACCCCTGTCAATGCTGGTATCCCTGTCCCCTGTCTCTGTCCCTACCCCTGTCAATGCTAATATCCCTGTCCCGTCTCTGTCTCTACCCCGTCCATGCTGCTATCCCTGTCCCCTGTCTCTGTCCCTGTCCCCTGTCAATGCTGCTATCCCTGTCCCATCTCTATCCCTACCCCCGTCAATGCTGCTATCCCTGTCCCGTCTCTATCCCTACCCCTGTCAATGCTGGTATCCCTGTCCCCTGTCTCTGTCCCTATCCCTGTCAATGCTGGTATCCCTGTCCCCTGTCTCTGTCCCTACCCCTGTCAATGCTGCTATCCCTGTCCCCTGTCTCTATCCCTGTCCCCTGTCTCTGTCTCTGTCCCTGTTTCTAACCCATCCCCTGTCTCCCATCTCCTGTCCCATCCCTTGTCTCTGTCCAATCACCTGTCTCTGTCCCTGTCCCCTGTCTCTGTCCCATCCCCTGTCTCTGTCCCTGTCCCCTATCTCTGTCCCATCCCCTGTCTCGGTCCCTGTCCCCTGTCTCTGTCCCATCCCCTGTCTCTGTCCCATCCCCTGTCTCTGTCCCATCCCCCGTCTCTGTCCCTGTCCCTACCCCATCCCCTGTCTCCTGTCTCCTGTCCCATCCCTTGTCTCTGTCCCATCCCCTGTCTCTGTCCCTGTCCCCTGTCTCTGTCCCATCCCCTGTCTCTGTCCCTGTCCCCTGTCTCTGTCCCATCCCTTGTCTCTGTCCAATCCCCTGTCTCTGTCCCTGTCCCCTGTCTCTGTCCCATCCCCTGTCTCGGTCCCTGTCCCCTGTCTCTGTCCCATCCCCTGTCTCTGTCCCATCCCTTGTCTCTGTCCCATCCCCTGTCTCTGTCCCTGTCCCTAACCCATCCCCTGTCTCACGTGTCCTGTCCCTGTCCCCTCTCCCTGTCCCATCCCCTGTTTCTGTCCCATCCCCTGTCTCTGTCCCATCCCCTGTCTCAGTCCCTATACCCTATCTCTGTCCCTGTCCCCTGTCTATGTCCCATCCCCTGTCTCGGTCCCTATACCCTGTCTCTGTCCCTGTCCCCTGTCTCTGTCCCATCCCCTGTCTCTGTCCCTGTCCCCTGTCTCTGTCCCATCCCCTGTCTCAGTCCCTATACCCTATCTCTGTCCCTGTCCCCTGTCTATGTCCCATCCCCTGTCTCGGTCCCTATACCCTGTCTCTGTCCCTGTCCCCTGTCTCTGTCCCATCCCCTGTCTCTGTCCCTGTCCCCTGTCTCTGTCCCATCCCCTGTCTCTGTCCCTGTCCCTAACCCATCCCCTGTCTCCCGTGTCCTGTCCCTGTCCCCTCTCTCTGTCCCATCCACTGTTTCTGTCCCATCCCCTGTCTCTGTCCCATCCCCTGTCTCAGTCCCTATACCCTATCTCTGTCCCTGTCCCCTGTCTATGTCCCATCCCCTGTCTCGGTCCCTATATCCTGTCTCTGTCCCTGTCCCCTGTCTCTGTCCCATCCCCTGTCTCTGTCCCTGTCCCCTGTCTCTGTCCCATCCCCTGTCTCTGTCCCATCCCCTGTCTCTGTCCCTGTCCCCTGTCTCTGTCCCATTCCCTGTCTCTGTCCCTATCCCATGCCTCTGCACCCTGTCCCCTGGCACATCAAATCAAATCAAATCAAATCACATTTTATTTGTCACATACACGTGTTTAGCAGATGTTATAGTGGGTGTGCTTCTAGCTCCGACAGTGCAGTAATATCTAACAAGTAGTATCTAACAATTCCAGAACATATACCTAATACACACAAAACTAGTAAGGAATGGGATTTAAGAATATATACATATATGGACAAGCAAGACAGAGCGGCATGGACTAAGATACAGTAGAATATTATAGAATAGAATGCAGTATATACAGTCGTGGTCAAAAGGTTTTAGAATGACACAAATACTAATTTTCACAAAGTCTGCTGCCTCAGTTTTGATAATGGTAATTTGCATAGACTCCAAAATGTCATGAAGAGTGATCAGATGAATTGCAATTAATTGCAAAGTCCCTCTTTGCCATGAAAATAAACGTAATCCCCAAAAAACATTTCCACTGCATTTCAGCCCTGCCACAAAAGCACCACTTGCCATCATGTCAGTGATTCTCTCGTTAACATAGGTGAGCGTGTTGATGAGGACAAGGCTGGAGATTACTCTGTCATGCTGATTGAATTAGAATAACAGACTGGAAGCTTTAAAAGGAGGGTGGTTCTTGAAATCATAGTTCTTCCTCTGTTAACCATGGTTACCTGCAAGGAAACACGTGCCGTCATCATTGCTTTGCACAAAAAGGGCTTCACAGGCAAGGATATTGCTGCTAGTAAGATTGCACCTAAATCAACAATTTTTCGGATCATCAAGAACTTCAAGGAGAGAGGTTCAATTGTTGTGAAGAAGGCGTCAGGGCGCCCAAGAAAGTCCAGCAAGCGCCAGGACCGTCTCCTAAAGTTTATTCAGCTGCGGGATCGGGGCACCACCAGTGCAGAGCTTGCTCAGGAATGGCAGCAGGCAGGTATGAGTGCATCTGCTCGCACAGTGAGGCGAAGACTTTTGGAGGATGGCCTGGTGTCAAGAAGGGCAGCAAAGAAGCCACATCAGGGACAGATTGATATTCTGCAAAAGGTACAGAGATTGGACTGCTGAGGACTGGGGTAAAGTCATTTTCTCTGATGAATCCCCTTTCCGATTGTTTGGGGCATCCGGAAAACACCTAGTCCGGAGAAGACAAGGTGAGCGCTACCATCAGTCCTGTGTCATGCCAACAGTAAAGCATCCTGAGACCATTCATGTGTGGGTTTGCTTCTCAGCCAAGGGAGTGGGCTCACTCACAATTTTTCCTAAAACCACAGCCATGAATAAAGAATGGTACCAACACATCCTCCGAGAGCAACTTCTCGCAACCATCCAAGAACAGTTTGGTGACGACCAATGCCTTTTACAGCATGATGGAGCAACTTGCCATAAGGCAAAAGTGACAACTAAGTGGCTCGGGGAACAAAACATCAAAATTTTGGGTCCATGACCAGGAAACTCCCCAGACCTTAATCCCATTGAGAACTTGTGGTTAATCCTCAAGAGGCGGGTGGACAAACAAAAACCCACAAATTCGGACAAACTCCAAGCATTGATTATCCAAGAGTGGGCTGCCATCAGTCAGGATGTGGACCAGAAGGTTCTTGAAAAAGAAGGGTCAACACTGCAAATATTGACTCTTTGTATAAACTTAATGTAATTGTCAATAAAGCCTTTGACTCTTATGGAATGCTTGTAATTATACTTCAGTATACCATAGTAACATCTGACAAAAATATCTCATAACACTGAAGCAGCGAACTTTGTGAAGACCAATACTTGTGTCATTCTCAAAACTTTTGACCACGACTATACATATGAGATGAGTAGTGCAAAATATGTAAACATTATTAAAGTGACTAGTGTTCCATTTCTTAAAGTGGCCAGTGATTTCAATAGGCAGCAGCAGCCTCTATTGTGCTAGTGATGGCTATTTAACAGTCTGATGGCCTTGAGGTAGAAGCTGTTTTTCATTCTCTCGATCCCAGCTTTGATGCACCTGTACTGACCTCGCCTTCTGGATAATAGCGGGGTGAACAGGCAGTGGCTTGGGTGGTTGATGTCCTTGATGATCTTTTTGGTCTTCCTGTGACATCGGGTGCTGTATGTGTCTTGGAGGGCAGCTAGTTTGCACCCGGTAATGCGTTCGGCAGACCGCACCACCCTCTGGAGAGCCCTGCGGTTGCGGGCGGCCCCTTGTGAGGCCCCAGTGTTGAGTGTCAGCGAAGTGGAGATGTTGTTTCCTACCTTCACCACCTTGGGGCAGCCCGTCAGGAAGTCCAGGACCCAGTTGCACAGGGCGGGGTTCAGACCCAGGGCATCAAGCTTAATGATGAGCTTGGAGGGTACTATGGTGTTGAATGCTGAGCTATAGTCAATGAACAGCATTCTTACATAGGTATTCCTCTTGTCCAGATGGGATAGGGCAGTGTGATGGCAATTGCATCGTCTGTGGATCTATTGGGGCGGTAAGCAAATTGAAGTGGGTCTAGGGTGACAGGTAAGGTAGAGGTGATATGATCCTTGACTAGTCTCTCAAAGCACTTCATGATGACAGAGGTGAGTGCTACAGGGCGATAGTCATTTAGTTCAGTTACCTTTGCTTTCTTGGGTACAGGAACAATGGTGGCCCTCTTGAAGCCTGTGGGAACAGCAGACTGGGAAAGGGAGAGATTGAATATGTCTGTAAACACACCAGCCAGCTGGTCTGCGCATGCTCTGAGGACACGGCTAGGGATGCCGTCTGGGCCGGCAGCCTTGCGGGGGTTAACATGCTTAAATGTCTTAATCACGTCAGCCATGGAGAAGGAGAGGCCACAGTCCTTGGTAGTGGGCCTCGTCAGTGGCACTGTGTTATCCTCAAAGCTTGTCTGGAAGCGAGACGTCGGTGTCGGCGACGTGGCTGGCTTTCCTTTTGTAGTCCGTGATTGTCTGTAGACCCTGCCACACACGTCTCGTGTCTGAGCCATTGAATTCTGACTCCACTTTGTCTCTATACTGATGTTTTGCCAGTTTAATTGCCTTGCGGAGTGAGTAGCTACACTGTTTGTCTTCTGCCATATTCCCAGTCACCTTGCCATGGTTGAATGCGGTGGTTTACGCTTTCAGATTTGCGCAAATGCTACTATCTATCCACGGTTTCTGGTTAGGGTAGGTTTTAATAGTCACAGTGGGCACAACATCACCTATACACTTCCTGATAAACTCAGTCACCGTTTCAGTGTATTCGTCTAAATTATTTCCGGAAGCTACCAGGGACATATCCCAGTCCGTGTGATCAAAACAATCTTGAAGCGTGGATTCCGATTGGTCAAACCAGCGTTGAATAGTCCTTAGCACGGGTACTTCCTGTTTGAGTTTCTGCCTATAGGAAGGGAGAAGCAAAATGGAGTCGTGGTCAGATTTGCCGAAAGGAGGGCGGGGGAGGGCCTTATAACCATCCCGGAAGTTCGAATAGCAATGGTCGAGGATTTTGGCAGCGCGAGTACAACAGTCGATATGTTGATAGAATTTTGGCAGCCTAGTCCTCAGATTTGCTTTGTTAAAATCCCCGGCTACAATAAATGCAGCCTCAGGATATGTGGTTTCCAGTTTGCATAAGGTCCAGTGAAGTTCTTTGAGGGCCGTCGTGGTATCGGCTTGAGGGGGGATATACACGGCCATGACTATAACCGAAGAAAATTATCTTGGGAGATAATACGGTCCGCATTTGATTGTGAGATATTCTAGGTCGGGTGAACAGAAGGACTCGAGTTCCTGTATGTTACTACAATTACACCATGAGTCGTTAATCATGAAACACACACCTCTGCCCTTCTGCTTCCCGGAGAGATATTTATTTCTGTCTGCGCGATGAACTGAGAACCCGTCTGGCTGGACCGATTTCGACAGAATATCCCAAGAGAGCCATGTTTCCATGAAACATAGTATGTTACAGGCCTTGATGTCCCTCTGGAAAGAAATCCTTGCCCGGAGTTCATCGAGCTTGTTAACCAAAGACTGAACATTAGCGAGTAGTATACTTGGAAGCGGTGGGTGGTGTGCGCGCCTCCTAAGTCGAACCAGCAGGCCACTCCGAGTGCTTCTCCTCCGCTGGCGATGTTTTGGGTCAGCCGCTGGAATCAGTTCAGTTGCCTTGGGGAGAGCAAACAAAGGATCTGCTTCGGGAAAGTCGTATTCCTGGTCGTAATGCTGGTAAGTTACCGCCGCTCTGATATCCAATAGTTTATCCCGGCTGTATGTAATGATGCAAAACACTTTCTGAGCTAATAATGTAAAAAATTATACATAAAAAAACAAAATACTGCAAAGTTTCCTAAGAGCTAGTCGCGAGGCCGCCATCTTCGTCGGCGCCAGGTTACGAAGAGGAGAGGTCTATGTGAGGGGTGACAGCAGCCGGTCTGGGTGAGTCCGGTGCTCCCTGACTGTGGAGCTGGCCCTGGCTTGTGCCTGGGCAGGGCGCTGAGGGGCTGGGCGCTGGCACAGTGGCAGGCGGCAGCAGAACAGAACAGGGCAGGGTGGCGCGATGCGGACACGGAGGTGTTGTGGCATGTATAATAGGATTAGGGTTTACCTGGTGAGGTGCAGTTGGTGCTAGGTCCAGCCACTCCGTCAGGCTCAGAGCCTCCGCCTGCCTCTGGGCCTGGTCCAAATGCTGCCGGCAGCCGCTCAGCTCCACACCCAGCTTCTCCACTTCCTGCCCCCAGTGAGAGAGAGGAAGGGAGTGGGAGGGGGAGAGAGAGTTATACATCATACACCACCCCGTGCCCATCTTCACTATAATATGTTCCTGTAAATCATGTGGTGTTGCTGCAACGCCATACAACCTAAAATATGCCTAGTTCTCCAAGTTGAAAAAGGGAATGGCATTCTCATGTTTTCAACAAATAAGGATGAATCATAAATCAATCCCAAATAAGAACAGAAATAATGAGAAAGAGATTGAGACTGTCAATGTTTTACACAAATACCTGAGAAAAGTATATTTTCTAAAAGATTCCTGCATAACATCTGACACCAGCACAAATATTGTTGCTATAAAAAATATATATATATTAATTGTCCCTGCCGTGCCCAGCCTCATCACCTGTTCAGTCATCTATAGCTGCCGTGCTGTCTTGGAGCTGCAGTCTCTGAGCTCCATCTCTGCCTCCTCTCTCTTCAGCTGAGCCTGGCTGAGCTGGTAGTGCAGCTCCCCAAACACCTGGACACACAGGAGACAGGACAGGACACATCAGGACAGGACACATCAGGACAGGACACATCAGGACAGGTCAGATCAGGACAGATCAGAGGGTCACAGTAGCAATGAACACAGGACACCTGTGTATCCTCGTAGCAGAGAGCAACGATGGTAACTTCATATAGTACTGTAAGTTGAGCAGTAATAAGAGACAGAATTGACCTAATTAGAGCTCAATGCACAGTCTTCATTCAGTAAATAATGATTGCATTGGTTGTAATCAGTGCTTAATTTGTAAATTGGGAGGTGCTGGATGTCACGATCGTCTGACGAATGAACAGACCAAAGCGCAGCGCGTTGAGCGAACATGACTTTAATAGATAAAGCACAAAATACAAAACAAAAGACGACTCGGGAAGTCCACAGTACAACGACTGAAACACGGAACAAAAACCCACAACTCCCACAAGAAAACATACAGATAAATATGGCTCCCAATCAGAGATAACGAGCCGACAGCTGACACTCGTTACCTCCGATTGGGAGTCATTGACCAAACCTAGACATAAACCCCACAGAACTGCAAACATAGAAATACACCCAAAACCCAACATAACCAAACCAAAACCCAACAAAACAAATACACCCTGGCTCAAATATAAAAGTCCCGGAGCCAGAGTGTCACAGTACCCCCCCCTAAAGGTGCGAACTCCGGGCGCACCAGCATACAGTCTATGGGAGGGTCTGGGTGGGCGTCTGTCCACGGTGGCGGCTCTGGCCCTGGTCGTGGTCCCCACCCCACCTTAGTCACTATCCGCTTCCGTAGCCTCCTCCATATGACCACCCCCAACTAAACCCCACTGGATTAAGGGGCGGCACCGGACTAACGGGCAGCACCGGACTAAGGGCAGCACCGGACTAAGGGGCAGTACCGGACTAAGGGGCAGCACCAGGATAAGGGGGCAGCACCGGGCTAAGGGACAGCACCGGACTCAATGGCGGATCCTGGCTGGCTGGCTCTGGCGGATCCTGGCTGGACGGCTCTGGCGGATCCTGGCTGGACGGCTCATGGCTGGCTGACGGATCTGGCTGCTCATGGCTGGCCGACGGATCTGGCTGCTCATGGCTGGCTGAAGGCTCTGGCTGATCCTGTCTGGCGGAAGGCTCTGGCTGATCCTGTCTGGCGAAAGGCTCTGGCTGATCCTGTCTGGCGGAAGGCTCTGGCTGATCCTGTCTGGCGGAAGGCTCTGGCTGATCCTGTCTGGCGGAAGGCTCTGGCTGATCCTGTCTGGCGGAAGGCTCTAGCGGCTCCGGTCTGGCGGACGGCTCTGAAGGCTCATGGCAGACGGGCGGCTTATGCAGCGCTTGGCAGACGGACAGTTCAGGACGGCGTTGGGCAGACAGGCAGTTCAGGCGCCCGTTGGGCAGACGGGCAGTTCAAGCGCCGTTGGGCAGACGGGCAGTTCAGGCGCCATTGGGCAGACGGGCAGTTCAGGCGCCGTTGGGCAGACGGGCAGTTCAGGCGCCGTTGGGCAGACGGCAGACTCTGGCCGGCCGAGACGCACTATAGGCCTGGTGCGTGGTGCCGGAACTGGTGGTCCCGGGCTGAGGACACGCATCTCAGGGCTAGTGTGGGAAGAAGGAACAGGGCATGCTGGACCCTGGGGACGCACATAAGGCCTAGTGCGTGGTGCCGGAACTGGTGGTCCCGGGCTGAGGACACGCATCTCAGGGCTAGTGCGGGGAGTAGCAACAGGGCATGCTGGATCCTGGGGACGCACATAAGGCCTAGTGCGTGGTGCCGGAACTGGTGGTCCCGGGCTGAGGACACGCATCTCAGGGCTAGTGCGGGGAGAAGCAACAGGGCATGCTGGACCCTGGGAACGCACATAAGGGCTAGTGCGGAGAGAAGCAACAGGGCATGCTGGACCCTGGGAACGCACATAAAGCCTAGTGCGGAGAGCAGCAACAGGACGCACAGGACTCGGGAGACACACAGGAGGCTTGGGGCGTGGTGTAGGCACTGGTGGGAAAGGGCTGGCGACGCGCACCGTATCCCTGGTGCGAGTGGCCGGAACAGGCCGGGCTGGGCTGGCGAAGCGCACCGTATCCCTGGTGCGAGTGGCCGGAACAGGCCGGGCTGGGCTGGCGAAGCGCACCGTATCCCCTGGTGCGAGTGGCCGGAACAGGCCGGGCCGGGCTGGCGAAGCGCACCGTATCCCTGGTGCGAGTGGCCGGAACAGGCCGGGCTGGGCTGGCGAAGCGCACCGTATCCCTGGTGCGAGTGGCCGGAACAGGCCGGGCTGGGCTGGCGAGCGCACCGTATCCCTGGTGCGAAGTGGCCGGAACAGGCCGGGCCGGGCTGGCGAAGCGCACCGTATCCTTGGTGCGAGGGGTCGTAACAGGCCGGACCGTACTGGAGGCACACACCACTGGCTCTACCCCGGGAACTGGAACGGGCCGGACCGGACTGGTAATACACCCCAGTACCACTCGCCGTGCCCCTACATCTCCTTTCCCTACTTTGACCAGTGACCCCCGTAACCTGGTTGCCTCTTGAATTCGCCCCTTCTCTGCCTCCGTCAGCCCTGTGGCAGCCTCCTGCTGCCCAGCCGCCCAAGCCATGTGCCCCCCCCAAAAAACTTTTAGGGGTTGCCTCTCGTCCTTCCGACGATGGCCCTACTGACGCCGTTGCTCCTCTCGCCGTCGCCTCTCCACCGTTTCGCTCCATGGACGGCGATCCATCCCATCCAGGATCTCCTCCCAAGTCCAGGACCCCTTTCCGTCCAAAATCTCCTCCCATGTCCAGGAAGCCTTTGGAGCTGGGTCCTGTTGCCGCTTGACACGCTGCTTGGTCCTTTTGTGGTGGGTTTTTCTGTCACGATCGTCTGACGAATGAACAGACCAAAGCGCAGCGCGTTGAGCGAACATGACTTTAATAGATAAAGCACAAAATACAAAACAAAAGACGACTCGGGAAGTCCACAGTACAACGACTGAAACACGGAACAAAAACCCACAACTCCCACAAGAAAACATACAGATAAATATGGCTCCCAATCAGAGATAACGAGCCGACAGCTGACACTCGTTACCTCCGATTGGGAGTCATTGACCAAACCTAGACATAAACCCCACAGAACTGCAAACATAGAAATACACCCAAAACCCAACATAACCAAACCAAAACCCAACAAAACAAATACACCCTGGCTCAAATATAAAAGTCCCGGAGCCAGAGTGTCACACTGGAACAAAAAGTGAGCCGAGAGGGGGCTGACCTGGGGCTCTGAGGTACCGGAATGCATTTTTTTTTAAACTCAGCAAAAAAAGAAATGTCCTCTCACTGTCAACTGCGTTTATTTTCAGCAAATTTAACATGTGTAAATGTTTGTATGAACATAACAAGATTCAACAACTGAGACATAAACTGAACAAGTTCCACAGACATGTGACTAACAGAAATTGAATAATGTGTCCCTGAACAAAGGGGGGGTCAAAATCAAAAGTAACAGTCAGTATCTGGTGTGGCCACCAGATTGCACCATATTTGCCAGTTCTTGCTGTGAGATGTTTCCCCCCACTCTTCCACCAAGGCACCTGCAAGTTCCCAGACATTTCTGGGGGGGAATAGCCCTAGCCCTCACCCTCCGATCCAACAGGTCCCAGACCTGCTCAATGGGATTGAGATCCGGGCTCTTCGCTGGCCATGGCAGAACACTGACATTCCTGTCTTGCAGGAAATCAGGCACAGAACGAGCGGTATGGCTGGTGGCATTGTCATGCTGGAGAGTCATGTCAGGATGAGCCTGCAGGAAGGGTACCACATGAGGGAGGAGGATGTCTTCCCTGTAACGCACAGTGTTGAGATTGCCTGCAATGACAACAAGCTCAGTCCGATGATGCTGTGACACACCGCCCCAGACCATGACGGACCCTCCACCTCCAAATCGATCTAGCTCCAGAGTACAGGCCTCAGTGTAACGCTCATTCCTTCGACGATAAACGCGAATCCGACCATCATCCCTGGTGAGACAAATCCGCGACTCATCAGTGAAGAGCACTTTTTGCTAGTCCTGTCTGGTCCAGTGAAGGTGGGTTTGTGCCCATAGGCGACGTTGTTGCCGGTGATGTCTGGTGAGGACCTGCCTTACAACAGGCCTACAAGCCCTCAGTCCAGCCTCTCTCAGCCTATTGCGGACAGTATGAGCACTGATGGAGGGATTGTGCGTTCCTGGTGTAACTCGGGCAGTTGTTGTTGCCATCCTGTACCTGTCCCGCAGGTGTGATGTTCGGATGTACCGATCCTGTGCAGGTGTTGTTACACGTGTGCCACTGCGAGGTGTTGTTACACGTGTGCCACTGCGAGGATGATCAGCTGTCCGTCCTGTCTCCCTGTAGCGCTGTCTTAGGCGTCTCACAGTACGGACATTGCAATTTATTGCCCTGGCCACATCTGCAGTCCTCATGCCTCCTTGCAGCATGCCTAAGGCACGTTCACGCAGATGACCCTGGGCATCTTTCTTTTGGTGTTTTTCAGAGTCAGTAGAAAGGCCTCTTTAGTGTCCTAAGTTTTCATAACTGTGACCTTAATTGCCTACCGTCTGTAAGCTGTTAGTGTCTTAACGACCGTTCCACAGGTGCATGTTCATTAATTGTTTATGGTTCATTGAACAGGCATGGGAAACAGTGTTTAAACCCTTTACAATGAAGATCTGTGAAGTTATTTGGATTTTACGAATTATCTTTAAAAGACAGGGTCCTAAAAAAAGAAATGTCCTCTCACTGTCAACTGCGTTTATTTTCAGCAAATTTAACATGTGTAAATGTTTGTATGAACATAACAAGATTCAACAACTGAGACATAAACTGAACAAGTTCCACAGACATGTGACTAACAGAAATTGAATAATGTGTCCCTGAACAAAGGGGGGGTCAAAATCAAAAGTAACAGTCAGTATCTGGTGTGGCCACCAGATTGCACCATATTTGCCAGTTCTTGCTGTGAGATGTTTCCCCACTCTTCCACCAAGGCACCTGCAAGTTCCCAGACATTTCTGGGGGGAATAGCCCTAGCCCTCACCCTCCGATCCAACAGGTCCCAGACCTGCTCAATGGGATTGAGATCCGGGCTCTTCGCTGGCCATGGCAGAACACTGACATTCCTGTCTTGCAGGAAATCAGGCACAGAACGAGCGGTATGGCTGGTGGCATTGTCATGCTGGAGAGTCATGTCAGGATGAGCCTGCAGGAAGGGTACCACATGAGGGAGGAGGATGTCTTCCCTGTAACGCACAGTGTTGAGATTGCCTGCAATGACAACAAGCTCAGTCCGATGATGCTGTGACACACCGCCCCAGACCATGACGGACCCTCCACCTCCAAATCGATCTAGCTCCAGAGTACAGGCCTCAGTGTAACGCTCATTCCTTCGACGATAAACGCGAATCCGACCATCATCCCTGGTGAGACAAATCCGCGACTCATCAGTGAAGAGCACTTTTTGCTAGTCCTGTCTGGTCCAGTGAAGGTGGGTTTGTGCCCATAGGCGACGTTGTTGCCGGTGATGTCTGGTGAGGACCTGCCTTACAACAGGCCTACAAGCCCTCAGTCCAGCCTCTCTCAGCCTATTGCGGACAGTATGAGCACTGATGGAGGGATTGTGCGTTCCTGGTGTAACTCGGGCAGTTGTTGTTGCCATCCTGTACCTGTCCCGCAGGTGTGATGTTCGGATGTACCGATCCTGTGCAGGTGTTGTTACACGTGTGCCACTGCGAGGATGATCAGCTGTCCGTCCTGTCTCCCTGTAGCGCTGTCTTAGGCGTCTCACAGTACGGACATTGCAATTTATTGCCCTGGCCACATCTGCAGTCCTCATGCCTCCTTGCAGCATGCCTAAGGCACGTTCACGCAGATGACCCTGGGCATCTTTCTTTTGGTGTTTTTCAGAGTCAGTAGAAAGGCCTCTTTAGTGTCCTAAGTTTTCATAACTGTGACCTTAATTGCCTACCGTCTGTAAGCTGTTAGTGTCTTAACGACCGTTCCACAGGTGCATGTTCATTAATTGTTTATGGTTCATTGAACAGGCATGGGAAACAGTGTTTAAACCCTTTACAATGAAGATCTGTGAAGTTATTTGGATTTTACGAATTATCTTTAAAAGACAGGGTCCTGAAAAAGGGAAGTTTCTTTTTTTGCTGAGTTTATAATAAGGCATTGCGTGCATTATCATCGCTTTTGTTTGCATTGAGCAGTAGAGTAGAGGCACTGACAGAAGTTGCACATATGGGGGAAAATGTTACCTTTTTATAAGCGCATTTCATGCAATTCTACATAATTTTAGATGACTGGAGACTTTAGCAGAATCTTTTTTAATAGCTCAGAAATCAAAATGGCAGGTTACTTTGACGCTGACAAACTGACAATCTGAGATCAATAAAAACGACCTTGTCTTGAATCCATCAATAGCCTAGGCCTAGGTGTGTGGAGACACATATTGTAGGCTACAATATGAGGAGGAAATTATAGTCCTAAAAATGCTTTGCAGTTTCACTGACTCACCCAATGATGCGCAGCTCACTCACGGTGATGGCCAATGCGCTGGTGCCCAAAGCCTGTGTCGCTCTCATGCTGTTCGCTCAATAGGCCTATTTGGAAGTTGATAACATATTTACATTTACATTTAAGTTATTTAGCAGACACTCTTATCCAGAGCGACTTACAAATTGGTGCATTCAACTATATTTTTACATTTTAGTCATTTTAGCAGACGCTCTTATCCAGAGCAACTTACAGTTAGTGAGTGCATACATTTTCATACTGGCCCCCCGTGGGAAACAAACCCACAACCCTGTGTTTTCCACGATTGTATTTGAAATATTGCAAAAGGCCTGTTTTGTCTGCATGCTGTTTGGTCACTGACAGATTTGCTGTGTGTTCCCGACTGTAGTCATGCCTTGTGATTGGGCTACACACAATCCACAGCTAGGCCATAAAAAAAAAAATAACTATTGATCCTCTGTGGCTAAATTATAGGCCTACTCCTGGTGTAGTATTCTGAATTATTTCGTTTATTTATGAACAGACAGCAGTAATATAACTGTGGCAAATGTATTTCAATTCATCAGGGGTGCTGCAGCACCTCCACGGCTATGATTCTATAAGGAAATAAATGATGAAGTGCAACGCTGGAGAGATGACAGTAGCAGGCTAATTTCTATCAGAGCAGAGAGAGATCATAGAAAGTGAATCTTAATCTAGTTCTGTGAGATACAGGCACGCTTCTCTCACCCCAGCAATGGCCACGCGTTGGCCCCACATGAATCAATTCTTAGAATATCAGGCACGTTTTCACTTTACGTTGTTTAAGGGGCAGGTTAATTACAGAGGAGGCAACTTGAATTAATTGATTAATTTTATTAGAATTTTTACTTTGCAAACAGTGAAAATGTTTTTTTATGCCACGATGTACCGGATCCTGGCAAATGGATTCCGGAACGAAACAGTCCAAATCGGAGAGGTGCCACAGGATCCTGTTCAAATTAAGCACTGGTTGTAATGATCTACCCTCAATACACACCCTCCTAGAACTACATACAGTCGTGGACAAAAGTTTTGAGAATAACACAAATATTAATTTTAACAAAGTCTGCTGCCTCAGTTTTTATGATGGCAATTTGCATATACTCCAAAATGTTATGAAGAGTGATCAGATGAATTGCAATTAATTGCAAAGTCCCTCTTTGCCATGAAAATGAACTTAGTCTCAAAAAAACATTTCCACTGCATTTCAGCCCTGCCACAAAAGGACCAGCTGACATCATGTCAGTGATTCTCTCGTTAACACAGGTGAGAGTGTTGACGAGGACAATGCTGGAGATCACTGTGTCATGCTGATTGAGTTAGAATAACAGACTGGAAGCTTTAAAAGGAGGGTGGTGCTTGAAATCATTGTTCTTCCTCTGTTAACCATGGTTACCTGCAAGGAAACACGTGCCGTCATCATTGCTTTGCACAAAAAGGGCTTCACAGGCAAGGATATTGCTGCTAGTAAGATTGCACCTAAATCAACCATTTATCGGATCATCAAGAACTTCAAGGAGAGAGGTTTAATTGTTGTGAAGAAGGCTTCAGGGCGCCCAAGAAAGTCCAGCAAGCGCCAGGACCGTCTCCTAAAGTTGATTCAGCTGTGGGATCGGGGCACCACCAGTGCAGAGCTTGCTCAGAAATGGCAGCAGGCAGGTGTGAGTGCATCTGCATGCACAGTGAGGCGAATACTTTTGGAGGATAGCCTGATGTCAAGAAGGGCAGGAAGGAAGCAACTTCTCTCCAGGAAAAACATCAGCGACAGACTGATATTCTGCAAAAGGTACAGGGATTGGACTGCTGAGGACTGGGGTAAAGTCATTATCTCTGATGAATCCCCTTTCCAATTGTTTGGGGCATCCGGAAAAAAGCTTGTCCGGAGAAGACAAGGTGAGCGCTACCATCAGTCCTGTGTCATGCCAACAGTAAAGCATCCTGAGACCATTCATGTGTGGGGTTGCTTCTCAGCCAAGGGAGTGGGCTCACTCACAATTTTGCCTAAGAACACAGCCATGAATAAAGAATGGTACCAACACATCCTCCGAGAGCAACTTCTCCCAACCATCCAAGAACAGTTTGGTGACGAACAATGCCTTTTCCAGCATGATGGAGCACATTGCCATAAGACAAAAGTGATAACTAAGTGGCTCGGGGAACAAAACATCGACATTTTGGGTCCATGGCCAGGAAACTCCCCAGACCTTAATCCCATTGAGAACTTGTGGTTAATCCTCAACAGGCGGGTGGACAAACAAAAGCCCACAAATTCTGACAAACTCCAAGAATTGATTATGCAAGAATGGGCTGCCATCAGTCAGGATGTGGCCCAGAAGTTAATTGACAGCATGCCAGGGCGGATTGCAGAGGTCTTGAAAAAGAAGGGTCAACACTGCAAATATTGACTCTTTGCATGAACTTAATGTAATTGTCAATAAAAGCCTTTGACACTTATGGAATGCTTGTAATTATACTTCAGTATACCATAGTAACATCTGACAAAAATATCTAAAAACACTGAAGCAGCAAACTTTGTGAAGACCAATACTTGTGTCATTCTCAAAACTTTTGACCACGACTGTAGAATTTGACGCGTTGAAATAGACAAGGCTTTGGTGCCAGCCAGTGGCATTAAAATGCATTACAACAATGTTACTGAAATCACTCTCTTCAAGGTTTGAAAAGTCTGTGATAGTAAGTAGTGTGTAGCGTGTCTGCAACTGCCAGTTCAACAGCTTAACCCTTCCACTAACAGGCTACAACCTGGAACCTCTTTAGGTGTTGACAGTAGTAAGGTGGCTCCTTTGATGGGTCTCCAGCTGGGTGCTCAGGGATCTCTTTGTTTTACATATACATTTTACACAGATTTTACATACATGGTACTTTTTTTTAACAAAGTAGTTACAAAGAAAATATAGTTTTTAAATAATCAAATATTGAATCTTCAATATGTTCTATTTATTTTTATTTTATTTTATTTCACCTTTATTTAACCAGGTAAGCCAGTTGAGAACAAGTTCTCATTTACAACTGCGACCTGGCCAAGATAAAGCAAAGCAGTGCGATAAAAACAACAATAACACAGAGTTACATATAGAATAAACAAAACGTACATCAATAACACAATAGAAAATCTATATACAGTGTGTGCAAATGTAGTAAGTTATGGAGGTAAGGCAATAAATAGGCCATAGTGCAAAATAATTACAATTTAGTATTAACGCTGGAGTAATAGATGTGCAGAATATGATGTGCAAATAGAGATACTGGGGTGCAAATGAGCAAAATAAATAACAATATGGGGATGAGGTAGTTGGGTGGACTAATTACAGATGGGCTGTGTACAGGTGCAGTGATCGGTAAACTGCTCTGACAACTGATGCTTAAAGTTAGTGAGGGAGATAAGAGTCTCCAGCTTCAGATATTTTTGCAGTTCGTTCCAGTCATTGGCAGCAGAAAACTGGAAGGAATGGCGGCCAAAGGAGGTGTTGGCTTTGGGGATGACCAGTGAGATATACCTGCTGGAGCGCATACTACAGGTGGGTGTTGCTATGGTGACCAATGAGCTAAGATAAGGCGGGTAAACCTGGAGCCAGTGGGTTTGGCGACGAATATGTAGTGAGGGCCAGCCAACAAGAGTGTACAGGTCACAATGGTGGGTAGTATATGGGGCTTTGGTGACAAAACGGATGGCACTGTGATAGACTACATCCAATTTGCTGAGTAGAGTGTTGGAGGCTATTTTGTAAATGACATTGCCGAAGTCAAGGATCGGTAGGATAGTCAGTTTTACGAGGGCATGTTTGGCAGCATGAGTGAAGGAGGCTTTGTTGCGAAATAGGAAGCCGATTCTAGATGTAACTTTGGATTGGAGATGCTTAATGTGAGTCTGGAAGGAGAGTTTATGGTCTAACCAGACACCTAGGTATTTGTAGTTGTCCACATATTCTAAGTCAGACCCACCGAGAGTAGTGATTCTAGTCGGGCGGGCGGGTGCAAGCAGCGTTCGATTGAAGAGCATGCATTTAGTTTTATTAATGTTTAAGAGCAGTTGGAGGCTACGGAAGGAGTGTTGTATGGCATTGAAGCTCGTTTGGAGGTTTGGTAACACAGTGTTCAATGAAGAGCCAGATGTATACAAAATGGTGTCATCTGCGTAGAGGTGGATCTGAGAGTCACAAGCAGCAAGAGCGACATCATTGATATACACAGAGAATAGAGTCGGCCCGAGAATTGAACCCTGTGGCACCCCCATAGAGACTGCCAGAAGTCCAGACAACAGGCCCTCTGATTTGACACATTGAACTCTATCTGAGAAGTAGTTGGTGAACCAGGCGAGGCAGTCATTTGAGAAACCAAGGCTATTTAGTCTGCCAATAAGAATGCTGTGATTGACAGAGTTGAAAGCCTTGGCCAGGTCGATGAAGACGGCTGCACAGTACTGTCTTTTATCGATTGCGGTTATAATAGGACCTTGAGCGTGGCTGAGGTGCACCCATGACCAGCTCGGAAACCAGATTGCATAGCGGAGAAGGTACGGTGGGATTCGAAATGGTCGGTGATCTGTTTGTTAACTTGGCTTTCAAATACCTTCGAAAGGCAGGGCAGGATGGATATATGTTAGGCCTACTGCTGCTAGGTAGCTCTCTCTCTGCTCTCCCCCTCCCCTCTGTCTGTCCTTGATTGCAGGAGTGAAGTCTGGTGTGCGGGAGTCAGCGTTCCAGCTGCAGCTCATTCACCATAATCACCTCAGCCTTTAAGACCCGGTCAAACTTGCCACTCATCGTCAGATCATAGTCAAGACGACCATGTTAGTCTCGCTGTTGACTCAACCTGCTTGTTTTCGCTCTCTGTGTTTTTTGGCCTGTTCTATTTACTTTTTCCCTGTGCCACAGATTATTGGAACCTGACTACTGCCTCCGCTTCACTCCTGCCACCACCATCCTGCTTTCCACTACCGGACCTCCCTTTTGGACTCACCACGGACACTAGGACGTTACGGTACCACTCCTGCTCAGAACCTGGATCTGTTACCATCCCTGTAAACCTGGACTTGCTCTTCCCCTATTTTTGGAAACCTGGACAATTGCACGTTGTAAATAAACCTGTTAAACCTTCTCTGGCTCGGTGTAGTTGTCTGCATTTGGGTTCATATCTAGTTAAATCGTGACAGTATGATTTGACCAACATGAACCCAGCAGACAGTAGCTCGGATACCACCCCAGAGTGCACTCAGATTCGGACTGCCATAGCCAATCAGGGCATTTTACTTGGCCAACATGATACCTTGTTTAAGACTATTTCGGAGAACAGTCAGGTGCTGCTTAATCAGGTTCAATTACTCACCAATCAAGTGTCTGCCCTTACTACTCAAGTTAATAATGCACCCCTCGTGCATGGCATACAAACTGTTCCTTCTCCTGCTCCGCCTGTTTTTCCTGCCCCTCCAGCCCAGATCAGAGAGCCTTTTGTTCCTGCTCCAGAGCGCTATGATGGGAACATGGGAACCTGTGGTGATTTTTTGACTCAATGCTCGTTGGTGTTTGAACAACAGCCCCTCACCTACGCCTCCGAAAGAGCCCGTATTGCCTACCTTATCAACTCTACTAGCGGTTCCGCTTGTTCCTGGGGATCCGCGGTCTGGGAGAGCCAGTCGGACATTTGCAACGCTTACGTTGCCTTCACCACTGAGATGAGGAAGGTTTTCGACCACCCCGTACGGGGCAAGGAGGCTGCTAAACGTTTGTTGTCTCTTCGGCAGGGGTCTCGCAGTGTGGCGGAGATGGCAGTGGAGTTTCGAACTTTAGCGGCAGTGAGTGGTTGGAATGACGAGGCATTACAAGGAGTGTTCATTAATGCTTTGGCTGAGACCTTGAAGGATGAATTGGTGTCATATGATGAATCGCCTACGCTGGATAATCTTATTTCACTCACCATCAGGTTGGATAATCGGATTCGGGAGCGCTGCCGGGAGAGGAGTGGTAGTTCCAAGCAACCTGTCTGTCGTCAACCAACTCCTCCCCGCCTCTTCCCTACGGAGAGGGCCGAGTCTTCCCGAGTCGATACTAGGAGCACTGAACCCGACGCCATGGAGGTGGGTCGTGCACGGTTGTCCTCAGAGGAGCGTGCACGTCGTATTCAGGCTCGGGTCTGCCTGTATTGTGGAGAAGCTGGTCATTTCGTTCCTTCCTGCCCAGTTCGTCCGGGAAAAGGGCCGGCTCATCATTAATGGGAGAAGTTTTGGTGAGCCGAGCAGCGGATTCTTCCTCTTCTCCCCGCATTCTGCTCCTGGCATCCCTCCAGTGGCAGTCCCAGGATTTCTCTGTTAGTGCACTGGTTGACTCTGGTGCCGATGAAAGCTTTTTGGATCGAGAGTTGGCTCAACAAATGGATTTAGAGACTGTACCTATGGACCGTCCGCTGCAGGCTAAGGGTCTAAATGGACAATTGTTGACCCGTATTACTCATCAGACTGTGCCTGTTTGTCTCAGAGTGTCGGGTAATCATCAGGAGAACATTCAGTTTCACATCATCGACTGCCCTCAGACTCCCCTGGTCCTTGGTATCCCCTGGCTCATAAGACACAATCCACATATTACATTTCACATTTACATTTTAGTCATTTAGCAGACGCTCTTATCCAGAGCGACTTACAGGAGCAATTAGGGTTAAGTGCCTTGCTCAAGGGCACATTTACGTCATTTAGCAGACGCTCTTATCCAGAGCGACTTACAAATTGGTGCATTCACCCTATAGCCAGTGGGATAACCACTTTACATTTATTTTTATTTTTTTTAAAAAAAATTTTGGGGGGTAGAAGGATTACTTTATCCTATCCCAGGTATTCCTTAAAGAGGTGGGGTTTCAAATGTCTCCGGAAGGTGGTGAGTGACTCCGCTGTCCTGGCGTCGTGAGGGAGCTTGTTCCACCATTGGGGTGCCAGAGCAGCGAACAGTTTTGACTGGGCTGAGCGGGAACTATGCTTCCGCAGAGGAAGGGGAGACAGCAGGCCAGAGGTGGATGAACGCAATGCCCTCGTTTGGGTGTAGGGACTGATCAGAGCCTGAAGGTACGGAGGTGCCGTTCCCCTCACTGCTCCATAGGCAAGCACCATGGTCTTGTAACGGATGCGAGCTTCAACTGGAAGCCAGTGGAGTGTGCGGAGGAGGGGGGTGACGTGAGAGAACTTGGGAAGGTTGAACACCAGACGGGCTGCGGCATTCTGGATGAGTTGTAGGGGTTTAATGGCACAGGCAGGGAGCCCAGCCAACAGCGAGTTGCAGTAATCCAGACGGGAGATGACAAGTGCCTGGATTAGGACCTGTGCCGCTTCCTGTGTAAGGCAGGGTCGTACTCTCCGAATGTTGTAGAGCATGAACCTGCAGGATCGGGTCACCGCCTTGATGTTAGCGGAGAACGACAGGGTGTTGTCCAGGGTCACGCCAAGGCTCTTCGCACTCTGGGAGGAGGACACAACGGAGTTGTCAACCGTGATGGCGAGATAAGGGAAGGGCAGTCCTTCCCCGGGAGGAAGAGCAGCTCCGTCTTGCCAGGGTTCAGCTTGAGGTGGTGATCCGTCATCCATACTGATATGTCTGCCAGACATGCAGAGATGCGATTCGCCACCTGGTTATCAGAAGGGGGAAAGGAGAAGATTAGTTGTGTATCGTCAGCGTAGCAATGATAGGAGAGGCCATGTGAGGATATGACAGAGCCAAGTGACTTGGTGTATAGGGAGAAAAGGAGAGGGCCTAGAACTGATCCCTGGGGGACACCAGTGGTGAGAGCACGTGGTGCGGAGACAGCTTCTCGCCACGCCACTTGGTAGGAGCGACCGGTCAGGTAGGACGCAATCCAGGAGTGAGCCGCGCCGGAGATGCCCAGCTCGGAGAGGGTGGAGAGGAGGATCTGATGGTTCACAGTATCAAAGGCAGCAGACAGGTCTAGAAGGACAAGAGCAGAGGAGAGAGAGTTAGCTTTAGCAGTGCGGAGAGCCTCCGTGACACAGAGAAGAGCAGTCTCAGTTGAATGACCAGTCCTGAAACCTGACTGGTTTGGATCAAGAAGGTCATTCTGAGAGAGATAGCAAGAGAGTTGGCTAAAGACGGCACGCTCAATAGTTTTGGAAAGAAAAGAAAGAAGGGATACTGGTCTGTAGTTGTTGACATCAGTGGGATCGAGTGTTGGTTTTTTGAGAAGGGGTGCAACTCTCGCTCTCTTGAAGACGGAAGGGACATAGCCAGCGGTCAAGGATGAGTTGATCAGCGAGGTGAGGTAGGGGAGAAGGTCACCGGAGATGGTCTGGAGAAGAGAGGAGGGGATGGGGTCAAGCGGGCAGGTTGTTGGGCGGCCTGCAGTCACTAGTCGCAAGATTTTATCTGGAGAGAGAGGGGAGAAAGAAGTCAAAGCATAGGGTAGGGCAGTGTGAGCAGGACCAGCAGTGTCATTAGACTTAACAAACGAGGATCGGATGTCGTCAACCTTCTTTTCAAAGTGGTTGACGAAGTCATCCACAGAGAGGGAGGAGGGGGGGGGAGGATTCAGCAGTGAGGAGAATGTGGCAAAGAGCTTCCTAGGGTTAGAGGCAGATGCTTGGAATTTAGAGTGGTAGAAAGTGGCCTTAGTAGCAGAAACAGATGAAGAGAATGTAGAGAGGAGGGAGTGAAAAGATGCCAGGTCGGCAGGGAGTTGTGTTTTCTTCCATTTCCGCTCAGCTGCCCGGAGCTCTGTTCTGTGAGCTCGCAATGAGTCATCAAGCCACGGAGCTGGAGGGGAGGACCGAGCCGGCCGGGAGGATAGGGGACACAGGGAGTCAAAGGATGCAGAAAGGGAGGAGAGGAGGGTTGAGGAGGCAGAATCAGGAGATTGGAGGGAGAAGGATTGAGCAGAGGGAAGAGATGATAGGATGGAAGAGGAGAGAGTAGTGGGAGAGAGAGAGCGAAGGTTGCGGCGGCGCGTTACCATCTGCGTAGGGGCAGAGTGAGTAGTGTTGGAGGAGAGCGAGAGAGAAAAGGATACAAAGTAGTGGTCGGAGACATGGAGGGGAGTTGCAGTGAGATTAGTAGAAGAGCAACATCTAGTAAAGATGAAGTCAAGCGTATTGCCTGCCTTGTGAGTAGGGGGGGACGGTGAGAGGGTGAGGTCAAAAGAGGAGAGGAGTGGAAAGAAGGAGGCAGAGAGAAATGAGTCAAATGTAGACGTAGGGAGGTTGAAATCCCCCAAAACTGTGAAGGGTGAGCCATCCTCAGGAAAGGAACTTATCAAGGCGTCAAGCTCATTGATGAACTCTCCAAGGGAACCTGAAGGGCGATAGATGTCAAGGATATTAAGCTTAAATGGGCTAGTGACTGTGACAGCGTGGAATTCAAATGAGGAGATAGACAGATGGGTTAGGGGAAAAATTGAGAATGACCACTTGGGAGAGATGAGGATTCCTGTGCCACCACCCCTCTGACCAGATGCTCTCGGGGTATGCGAGAACACATGGTCAGACGAGGAGAGAGCAGTAGGAGTAGCAGTGTTTTCAGTGGTAATCCATGTTTCCGTCAGCGCCAGGAAGTCGAGGGACTGGAGGGTAGCATAGGCTGGGATGAAGTCAGCCTTGTTGGCAGCAGAACGGCAGTTCCAGAGGCTGCCTGAGACCTGGAACTCCAGGTGTGTGGTGCGTGCAGGGACCACCAGGTTAGAGAGGCAGCAGCCACGCGGTGTGAGGCGTTTGTGTAGCCTGTGCGGAGAGGAGAGAACAGGGATAGGCAGAGGCATAGTTGACAGGCTGTAGCAGATGGCTACAATAATGCAGAGGAGATCGGAATGAAATGAACTAAACATCTGGGAAAGGAGAGAGCAGGGCCTCCCACACCAAAAAAATATAACTCTCCCAACTTCCACCTCAGAAACTATAATTGTTTCACTGAACCACCCGAATAAAACTCTCCCAACTTCCACTTTAGAAATTAGAATTGTTGTAAACTACAGCGGTTCAATGTTTCAAGGAATGGACTCAACTTACTTTATTCAGCTAGCTGACTATGACGCCATAGCTAACTAGCATGCTAGCATCCAATAACACACAGTTTAGCACCAATACTTGGTTACAACAAACTACCAATAGTGTGTTAACACACTAAACAGATAATTCGTGTCCGTGTCTAGTTCTTTCATAACGCAGCAATAATTAAACGTTGGCTAGCTAGCACAAAGATATTGTATTTAGCTACTACAGTACAGCTAGCTGGTAGTGTTGGCTAGCTAGCAATGGCTGCTGTGTTGACTTTGTTTGAAAAATGGCGTCGCTGCGAACGAATGTAGCTGGCTAAAAGGATATTGTATTTAGTAGCTACCGTTGCTAATAGCTACTCGCCAGCTAGTTCAGGAGGTGAGTTAGCTAGCTAGCTTCGTGCTACACCCGGCACCGCCGAATACAAAAGTAACCTACAATAACTACATACAACAACTACCCACAACAGCCCACGATGCCTACCTATAATACCTAATAATATACAGCCCACGATGCCTACCTATAATACCTAACTACAATCTAAATGCATAGTTTAAGCCTTACTCGACAAAGCCCAAGCTATGTATAAAGCCAAACTTAGCTGTCTGGGTGGCAGACTTCAATCAGTAGCTGTAATTAAGTACAGCAGCTACCAACCACCTAACGTTAATGCCTCGGATAATGAGGTTAGAAACACAGTTGAATGGTAGGCAGCTAGCTGGCTCAATCACAGGTACTCTTAAGCGTGAAATAACATTGGAAACAACTAACCACAGTTGCTAAAAGTTACCAGTAGCTACCCGCTAGCTAGCTAGCTTTGTTGGTCCAAGTAGTGGGTTAGCTAGCCTCGTGCTTCGCCGGGGTCCGCCGAATACAATACTTACCTACAATGATTACCTACAATAACCTACAATAACTACCTAAGTAAGCTACCTATAATACCTAACTACAATACCTACCTAACAATCTAAATACATGGTTTAAGCTTTACTCAACACCATATAAGAAGCCAAGCTTACCTCCTGCTAGAGAAAACAAACTACCTCACTGGTATTGATTGGGTGACAGGTAGAATTGTTTCATGGAGCACATTTTGTCATGTGAATTGTTTGTGTTCTGCTCAGACCCCTGCCAGCACTGTGCCTCAACCTCCACTGGAGTCCATGGATCTCTCTGCTGTCCCTGACGTGTATCATGACCTGGCATCCGTTTTCTGCAAACACAGAGCTACTTCTCTTCCTCCTCACCGGCCTTACGACTGCGCCATTGACCTCCAGCCAGGAGCCCCTCTCCCCAGCAGTCGCCTGTACAATCTCTCCCGCCCGGAGACGGAGGCTATTCGGGACTCCTTGGCGGCAGGTATTATTCGTCCTTCCTCGTCACCTGTAGGAGCGGGATTCTTTTTTGTTGGAAAGAAGGATAAGACCCTCAGACCCTGTATTGATTTCCGTGGACTTAACATCACCATTAAGAACAAATATTCTCTGCCTTTAATTAATTCTGCTTTTCCCCTCCTTCATGGTGCAACTATCTTTACCAAACTGGATCTACGAAATGCGTATCACCTGGTGCGCATTCGTAAAGGTGATGAATGGAAGACTGCCTTCAACACACCCTTGGGACATTTTGAGTACCTGGTTATGCCTTTTGGGTTGTCCAATGCCCCTGCTGTTTTTCAGGCACTAGTCAATGATGTCCTTCGGGACGTTGAATCGGTTTGTTTTTGTCTATCTGGATGATATCTTGATTTTTTCAGAGTCCTCCCAGGAACATGAACTGCATGTGCGCCAGGTGTTGCAAAGGTTGTTGGAGAACAAACTGTTTGTGAAGATGGAGAAATGTGAATTTCATGTGTCTGAGACCTCTTTTTTGGGTTACATAATAGCTCAGGGGGAGTTGCGGATGGACCCAGCTAAGATCTCTGCTGTCACGGACTGGCCAGCCCCCTCCACCCGCAAACAACTTCAACGTTTCCTGGGGTTTGCGAACTTCTACAGGAGGTTCATCAAGGACTACAGCCGCATTGCGGCGCCACTCACCGCTCTCACCTCCATCTCACGACCGTTCGCTTGGAATGAAGGGGCCGAATCAGCGTTCGAAGAACTGAAACATCGCTTCGCCTCGGCTCCCATTCTGATGCAGCCGGACCCCGACCGCCAGTTTGTCGTGTAGGTGGATGCATCCGACACTGGGGTAGGTGCGGTGTTGTCTAACGTTCTCCTGAAGATAACAAACTGCATCCCTGTGCTTTTCTTTCACGGAAACTTTCTCAGGCAGAGAGGAATTATGATGTTGGCAATCGTGAACTGCTCGCCGTTAAGCTGGCTCTCGAGGAGTGGCGGCATTGGTTGGAGGGGGCGGAACAACCCTTCATCGTTTGGACGGATCATAAAAATCTGGCATACATCCAGTCAGCGAAGCAGCTCAACCCCCATCAAGCCAGGTGGGCACTATTTTTTGGGAGATTCAATTTTTCTCTGTCTTACCGTCCTGGGTCACGCAACATCAAGCCTGACGCCCTGTCTCGTGTTCATTCGGCTGTTGATACTGGTAGTAACCGTGAACCCATCTTGCCTCCTACCTGCATTATTGCGGCCATCACATGTGACATCGAAGGGATTGTTAGACAGGCTCAACATCATCAAGCTGACCCTGGGAGGGGTCCTCCTAACCGGTTGTTTGTCCCTGAGTCTGCTCGCTCCCAGGTACTTCAGTGGGCTCACTCGTCTCCCCTTACCTGTCACCCTGGAGTTACGCGGACCCTGGACTTTGTGCGACGGAAGTTCTGGTGGCCCAGGATGGAGGCGGACACTCGAGCCTTCATTGCTGCTTGTACAGTATGTGCACGAAGTAAGAACTCCACCCAGGCCAGCGCTGGTCATCTACGACCTCTGCCAATACCCAGCCGGCCCTGGTCGCACATTGCTATGGATTTTGTCACTGGACTTTCCCCCTCGTCTGGAAAGACTGTCATTCTTACTGTGATTGATCGTTTTTCTAAGTTCGCTCATTTTTTGGCCCTACCTAAACTGCCCACTGCCAGAGAGACGGCTGATATTTTGGTTGAACATGTGTTCCGCTCTCATGGTCTACCCACTGATATTGTCTCTGACAGGGGTCCCCAGTTTGTCTCCCAGGTATGGAAAGCTTTCTGTAAAGCTTTGGGCATCACATCCAGCCTGTCCTCTGGATATCACCCCCAGACCAACGGGCAAGCCGAGAGGGCGAACCAGGAGATGGAGACCGCTCTCCGCTGTGTCACAGGGTCTAACCCTGGGTCATGGAGCTCCATGCTCCCCTGGGTGGAATATGCTCATAACACCTTGACTAACGCTTCCTCTGGTTTGTCTCCCTTTCTGTGTGCTCTGGGTTATCAACCTCCCCTGTTCCCTTCTCAAGAGAGGGAACTGGCGGTACCCTCGGTGCAGTCCCACATGCGCCGCTGCTTCAAGGTCTGGAGGAAGGCCAGGGTAGCTCTGTCCCGAGCTTCGTCGTACATGCAGAGGCAAGCCAACCGTCACCGGTCCCAGGCTCCCGGTTACTCTCCTGGTCAAGAGGTATGGCTTAAGTCACGTGATCTTCCATTGAAAGTGGAGTCTAAGAAGATGGCGCCACGTTTTATAGGACCGTTCAAGATACTGTCTATTGTTAACCCCTGCACAGTTAAGCTACAGCTTCCTGCCTCCCTACGGGTTCAATCCACTTTTCATGTTTCCCAGATTAAGCCTGTGTCGGTTAGCCCTCTGTGCCCGCCCTCTCCTCCCCCTCCTCCGCCCAGGATCGTGGGTGGGGGTCCTGTCTACACTGTCCGGCGACTTCTGGATGTTCGCCGCCGGGGTCGTGGTTTCCAGTACCTGCTGGATTGGGAGGGTTATGGTCCTGAGGAACGTTCCTGGGTGCCCAGGAGCTTCATTGTGGATCCTGCTCTGGTCCGTGAATTTCATAGGTTACATCCCGACAAACCCTGTCGGCCGCCAGGTGGCGTCCGTAGAGGGGGGGGTACTGTTAGGCCTACTGCTGCTAGGTAGCTCTCTCTCTGCTCTCCCCCTCCCCTCTGTCTGTCCTTGATTGCAGGAGTGAAGTCTGGTGTGCGGGAGTCAGGGTTCCAGCTGCAGCTCATTCACCATAATCACCTCAGCCTTTAAGACCCGGTCAAACTTGCCACTCATCGTCAGATCATAGTCAAGACGACCATGTTAGTCTCGCTGTTGACTCAACCTGCTTGTTTTCGCTCTCTGTGTTTTTTGGCCTGTTCTATTTACTTTTTCCCTGTGCCACAGATTATTGGAACCTGACTCCTGCCACCACCATCCTGCTTTCCACTACCGGACCTCCCTTTTGGACTCACCACGGACACTAGGACGTTACGGTACCACTCCTGCTCAGAACCTGGATCTGTTACCATCCCTGTAAACCTGGACTTGCTCTTCCCCTATTTTTGGAAACCTGGACAATTGCACGTTGTAAATAAACCTGTTAAACCTTCTCTGGCTCGGTGTAGTTGTCTGCATTTGGGTTCATATCTAGTTAAATCGTGACAATATAGGTCTGTAACAGTTTGAATCTAGAGTGTCACCCCTTTTGAAGAGGGGGATGACCGCAGCAGCTTTCCAATCTCTGGGGATCTCAGACGTTACAAAAGAGAGGTAAAACAGGCTAGTAATAGGGGTTGCGACAATTTCTGCGGCTAATTTTAGAAAGAAAGGGTCCAGATTGTGTAGCCCAGCTGATTTGTAGGGGGCCAGATTTTGCAGCAAACGGGAGCAGTGGTCGGGAGAGGTTGTGTTTTCTCTAGCAGGAGGTAAGCTTGAGGTAAGCTTGGCTTCTTATATGGTGTTGAGTAAAGCTTAAACTATGCATTTGATCGTAGGTAGGTAGTTGTAGTTAGGTATTGTAGGTAGTTTATTTAGGTAGTTATTGTAGGTTTCCGTAGGTAATTATTGTAGGTAAGTATTGTTTACGGCGGAGCCCGGAGAAAGCACGAGGCTAGCTAGCTAGCGGGTAGCTACTGGTAACGTTTAACAACGGTGGAGAGTTGTTTCCAATGTTAATGTGCTAGCTAGCCAACGTTTAATTTTTGCTGCGTTATGAAAGGAACTAGACACGGACACGAATTATCTGTTTAGTGTGTTGGTGCTAAACTGTGTGTTATTGGATGCTAGCATGCTAGTTAGCTATGGCGTCATAGTTATGGCGTGGTCCTCTGTAGCTCAGCTGGTAGAGCACGGCGCTTGTAACGCCAAGATAGTGGGTTCGATCCCCGGGACCACCCATACACAAAAATGTATGCACGCATGACTGTAAGTCGCTTTGGATAAAAGCGTCTGCTAAATGGCATATTATATTATTATTATTATAGTTAGGCATCGTGGGCTGTTGTGGGTAGTTACTGTAGGTTGGCATTGTCTTCGGTGTAGCACGAAACTAGCTAGCTAGCCGTTTTTCGAACAGAGTCAACACAGTAGCCATTGTGTGCAGTACTGTGGCAGCTAAATACAATATATTTGTGCTAAGCTAGCCAACGTTTAATTATTGCTGCGTTATGAAAGGAACTAGACACGGACACGAATTATCTGCTTAGTGTGTTAACACACTATTGGTGGTTTGTTGTGACCAAGTGTTGGTGCTAAACTGTGTGTTATTGGATGCTAGCATGCTAGTTAGCTATGGTGTCATAGTTAGCTAGCTGAATAAAGTGGGTTGAGTCTACTCCTTTAAACATTGAACCGCTGTGGTTCACAACAATTCTGATTTCTAAAGGTGGAAGTTGGGAGAGTTTTTGTTCGGGTGGTTCAGTGAAACAATTATAGTTTCTGAGGTGGAAGTTTTGGTGAGGGAGGCCCTGCTCTCTCTTCTTCCAGATGTTTAGTTCATTTCATTCCGATCTCCTCTGCATTATTGTAGCCATTTGCTACAGCCTGTCAACTATGCCTCTGCCTATCCCTGTTCTCTCCTCTCTGCACAGGCTACACAAACGCCTCACACCGCGTGGCTGCTGCCTCTCTAACCTGGTGGTCCCTGCACGCACCCCACACCTGGAGTTCCAGGTCTCAGGCAGCCTCTGGAACTGCCGTTCTGCTGCCAACAAAGCTGACTTCATCCCAGCCTATGCTAACCTCCAGTCCCTCGACTTCCTGGCGCTGACGGAAACATGGATTACCACTGAAAACACTGCTACTCCTACTGCTCTCTCCTCGTCTGACCATGTGTTCTCGCATACCCGAGAGCATCTGGTCAGAGGGGTGGTGGCACAGGAATCCTCATCTCTCCCAAGTGGACATTCTCAATTTTTCCCCTAACCCACCTGTCTATCTCCTCATTTGAATTCCATGCTGTCACAGTCACTAGCCCATTTAAGCTTAATATCCTTGTCATCTATCGCCCTCCAGGTTCCCTTGGAGAGTTCATCAATGAGCTTGACGCCTTGATAAGTTCCTTTCCTGAGGATGGCTCACCCCTCACAGTTTTGGGGGATTTCAACCTCCCTATGTCCACATTTGACTCATTTCTCTCTGCCTCCTTCTTTCCACTCCTCTCCTCTTTTGACCTCACCCTCTCACCGTCCCCCTACTCACAAGGCAGGCAATACGCTTGACCTCATCTTTACTAGATGCTGCTCTTCTACTAATCTCACTGCAACTCCCCTCCATGTCTCCGACCACTACTTTGTTTCCTTTTCTCTCTCGCTCTCCTCCAACACTACTCACTCTGCCCCTACACAGATGGTAATGCGCCGCCGCAACCTTCGCTCTCTCTCTCCCACTACTCTCTCCTCTTCCATCCTATCATCTCTTCCCTCTGCTCAATCCTTCTCCCTCCAATCTCCTGATTCTGCCTCCTCAACCCTCCTCTCCTCCCTTTCTGCATCCTTTGACTCTCTGTGTCCCCTATCCTCCCGGCCGGCTCGGTCCTCCCCTCCAGCTCCGTGGCTTGATGACTCATTGCGAGCTCACAGAACAGAGCTCCGGGCAGCTGAGCGGAAATGGAAGAAAACTAAACTCCCTGCCGACCTGGCATCTTTTCACTCCCTCCTCTCTACATTTTCTTCATCTGTTTCTGCTGCTAAGGCCACTTTCTACCACTCTAAATTCCAAGCATCTGCCTCTAACCCTAGGAAGCTCTTTGCCACATTTTCCTCCCTCCTGAATCCTCCCCCCCCCCCCCTCCTCTCTCTCTGTGGATGACTTCGTCAACCACTTTGAAAAGAAGGTTGACGACATCCGATCCTCGTTTGTTAAGTCTAATGACGTGCCGTCTTTAGCCAACTCTCTTGCTATCTCTCTCAGAATGACCTTCTTGATCCAAACCAGTCAGGTTTCAGGACTGGTCATTCAACTGAGACTGCTCTTCTCTGTGTCACAGAGGCTCTCCGCACTGCTAAAGCTAACTCTCTCTCCTCTGCTCTTGTCCTTCTAGACCTGTCTGCTGCCTTTGATACTGTGAACCATCAGATCCTCCTCTCCACCCTCTCCGAGCTGGGCATCTCCGGTGCGGCTCACTCCTGGATTGCGTCCTACCTGACCGGTCGCTCCTACCAAGTGGCGTGGCGAGAAGCTGTCTCCGCACCACGTGCTCTCACCACTGGTGTCCCCCAGGGCTCAGTTCTAGGCCCTCTCCTTTTCTCCCTATACACCAAGTCACTTGGCTCTGTCATATCCTCACATGGCCTCCTTCCTCCCGGGGAAGGACTGCCCGTTCCATGATCTCGCCATCACGGTTGACAACTCCGTTGTGTCCTCCTCCCAGAGTGCGAAGAGCCTTGGCGTGACCCTGGACAACACCCTGTCGTTCTCCGCTAACATCAAGGCGGTGACCCGCTCCTGCAGGTTCATGCTCTACAACATTCGGCGAGTACGACCCTGCCTTACACAGGAAGCGGCACAGGTCCTAATCCAGGCACTTGTCATCTCCCGTCTGGATTACTGCAACTCGCTGTTGGCTGGCCTCCCTGCCTGTGCCATTAAACCCCTACAACTCATCCAGAACGCCGCAGCCCGTCTGGTGTTCAACCTTCCCAAGTTCTCTCACGTCACCCCCCTCCTCCGCACACTCCACTGGCTTCCAGTTGAAGCTCGCATCCGTTACAAGACCATGGTGCTTGCCTATGGAGCAGTGAGGGGAACGGCACCTCTGTACCTTCAGGCTCTGATCAGTCCCTACACCCAAACGAGGGCATTGCGTTCATCCACCTCTGGCCTGCTGGCTCCCTTCCTCTGCGGAAGCATAGTTCCCGCTCAGCCCAGTCAAAACTGTTCGCTGCTCTGGCACCCCAATGGTGGAACAAGCTCCCTCACGACGCCAGGACAGCGGAGTCACTCACCACCTTCCGGAGACATTTGAAACCCCACCTCTTTAAGGAATACCTGGGATAGGATAAAGTAATCCTTCTACCCCCCCAAAAAAAAATTGTAAAGTGGTTATCCCACTGGCTATAGGGTGAATGCACCAATTTGTGAGTCGCTCTGGATAAGAGCGTCTGCTAAATGACGTAAATGTGCCCTTGAGCAAGGCACTTAACCCTAATTGCTCCTGTAAGTCGCTCTGGATAAGAGCGTCTGCTAAATGACTAAAATGTAAATGTAAATGTTTCAGAACATCAGCTGTCTGAATTTGGGTGAAGGAGAAGAGGGGGGGGCATGGGCAAGTTGCAGCAGAGGGTGCAGAGCTGGTGGCCGGGTTAGGGGTAGCCAGGTGGAAAGCATGGCCAGCCGTAGCAAAATGCTTGTTGAAATTCTCAATTATCGTAGCTTTATCGGTGGTGACAGTGTTTCCTAGCCTCAGTGCAGTGGGCAGCTGGGAGGAGGCTCTTATTCTCCATTGATTTACAGTTTCCCAAATATTTTTGGAGTTAGTGCTACAGGATGCAAATTTCTGTTTGAAAAAGCTAGCCTTTGCTTTCCTAACTGATTGTGTATATTGGTTCCTGACTTCCCTGAAAAGTTGCATATCGCAGGGGCTGTTCGATGCTAATGCAGTACGCCACAGGATGTTTTTGTGCTGGTCAAGGGCAGTCAAGTCTGGGGTGAACCAGGGGCTATATTTGTTCTTAGTTCTGAATTTTTTTGAATGGGGCATGCTTATTTAAGATGGAGAGGAAAGCACTTTTAAAGAACAACCAGGCATCCTCTACTGACGGAATGAGGTCAATATCCATCCAGGATACCCGAGCCAGGTCAATTAGAAAGGTCTGCTCGCTAAAGTGTTTTAGGGAGCGTTTGAGGGGTGGTCATTTGACCGCGGACCCATTACAGACACAGGCAATGAGGCAGTGATCGCTGAGATCCTGGTTGAAGACAGCGGAGGTGTATTTAGAGGGTAAATTAGTCAGGATGATATTTTACATTTTAGTCATTTAGCAGACGCTCTTATCCAGAGCGACTTACAGTTAGTGAATACATATTTTTTTATACTGGCCCCCCGTGGGAATCGAACCCACAACCCTGGCGTTGCAAACACCATGCTCTATCAACTGAGCTACATCCCTGCCGGCCATTCCCTCCCCTACCCTGGACGATGCTGGGAAAATTGTGCGCCGCCCATGAGTCTCCCGGTCGCGGCCGGCTGCGACAGAGCCTGGATTCGAACCAGGATCTCTAGTGGCACAGTTAGCACTGTGATGCAGTGCCGTAGACCACTGCGCCACTCAGGAGTGATATCTATGAGGGTGCCCATGTTTACGGATTTAGGGTTGTACCTGGTAGGTTCCTTGATAATTTGTGTGAGATTGAGGGCATCTAGTTTAGATTGTAGGACGGCCGGGGTGTTAAGCATATCCCAGTTTAGGTCACCAAGCAATACGAACTCTGAGGATAGATGGGGGGCAATCAATTCACATATGGTGTCCAGGGCACAGCTGGGGGCTGAGGGGGGTCTGTAGCAAGCGGCAACAGTGAGAGACTTATTTCTGGAAAGGTGTATTTTTAGAAGTAGGAGCTCAAACTGTTTGGGCACAGACCTGGATAGTATGATAGAGCTCTGCAGGCTATCTCTACAGTAGATTGCAACTCCGCCCCCTTTGGCAGTTATATCTATCTAGACGGAATATGTTGTAGTTTCTGAATTTTTGGTGGCCTTCCTAAGCCAGGATTCAGACACTGCTAGAACATCAGGGTTGGCGGAGTGTGCTAAATAAAACATTAAATCAGAGACTCAGATAAATAGAGAAAGATAAACATTTCTCAATGAGCTTTAATCAAAGTTTTCAAGGCAGGCGGCCAGACTGGGCCAGTTCCTCCACCTCCTTGCAGGCCTCGTTGAGTGCCCGATCTCTGGCCTTGGAGATCTTCTCCTGCTTTGCAGACATCTCAATCTCCAGCTTCTGTCCTAGTCTGTTCCGCTCCCTGGCAAACGCATCACACTGCACCACCTCCTGTAGGAAGGACAAAACCGGTATACACAGACACAGGTCGGGTACACACACAAGTGTCAAAGGGAGGACGATACTGCAAAAAATAAAAGTCTCACAAAACAAAATACTTTTCTTATTTTTACCACTGCTATATTTCTGAAACAATGTACGGCATCTTATAAACCTCACTGTTGCAAAATAGAGTTTATAGTTTCATATACAGTGCATTGCAAATGTATTCATATCCCTTGCATTTCTTCACATTTTGTGGTACAAAATGGGATTCAAATGGATTTAATATATATATATATTTTTTTAAGGTCAACAATCTACACTAAATACGCAAATGTCAAAGTGAAAGATTATTATATTTTTTTTAAAGATTGATAAAAATTAAACAATAAAAATATTGTCATTGCATAAGTATTCAGCTCCCTGAGTCAATACATGTTAGAAACATATTTGGAAATGTCTTCTTGGGTCAGTCTCTAAGAGCTTTACACACCTGGATTGTGTAACATTAGCCCATTATTGTTTTCATAAATCTTCAAGCTCTGTCAAGATGTTGGGGATCATGGCTAGACAGTAATGTTCAAGTCTTGCCATATACAGTATTTTCAAGCAGATTTAAGTCAAAACTGTAACTTGGCCACTCGCTGTCTTCTTGGTAAGCAACTCCAGATAAAGGCTTTGTGTTTTAGTTTATTGTCCTCTTCCAGTGTCTGGTGGAAAGCAGACTGAAGCAGGGTTTCCTCTAGGATTTTGCCTGTGCTTAGCTTTCCATCCCGATGTCAAGCATACTCATACCACGATGCAGCCACCACCATGCTTGAAAATAAGGAGGCAGTTACTCAGTGATGTGTTGTGTTGGATTTGCCCCAAACATAAGGCCAGAAAGTGTATTCCTTTGCCGTGTTTGTTTGCAGTATTACTTTAGTGCCTTGTTGCATGTTTTGGAATATGGCCACGCATTGGTCTCTAGGCTACAATGTTACACAAACCATAAACCTGGGAAGGCCCAAAATGAATACATTTTTTGAATATCAGGCACTTTTTCACATGACATAGTTTAGGGGGTAAGTGAATTACAGAGGAGGCAACTTGAATTAACTGATTTGTTTCATTCTATATATTTGTATTCCTCTTTGTCATTTAAGTCATTATTGTTGATCCATCCTTAGTTTTCTCCCATCACAGGCATTGAACTCTGTAACTGCTTTAAAATCACCAATGGCCTCATGGTAACATCCCTGAGCAGTTTCAGTCCTGTCCTGCAGCTCAGTTCAGAAGGATGACTGTACCTTTGATGTGTCTGGGTGGTTTAATACATAATCCACAGCATAATTGACCATACTTAAAGAGATATTCAATGTCTGCTTTGTTATTCTTACCCATCTACCAATCACTGCCCTTCTTTATGAAGCTTTCAAAAAGCTCCCTGGTCTTTATAGTTGAATCTGTGCTTGAAATTCAATACTTGACTGAGTTACAGATGTTGTACGTATGGGGGACAGAGGAAGGGTTAGTCTTTCAAAAATCATGTCAACCCCTATTATTTCACACAGAATGAGTCCATGTAACTTATGTGATTTGTTAAGCTAAATTTGACTCCTGAAGTAATTGAGCCTTTCTAAAATAAAGGGGCTGAATAATTATGCAACAACTATTTTTAGTTATTTAATTTCTAATCATCTTAAAAATAATAATACTTATTACAATTAAATTAATTTGAATCCCACTTTGTAACATAACAAAATGTGAAGAAATCCAAGGGGTATGAATACTTTTGCAAGGCACTGTATTCTATTATGTACAGAGGGGTCAAAGCCATTAATGTGTGTAGTTGAGGAGCCGGACCAGTAGATGTCGCTGTTGCTCAGTAATGTTCCATCAGTGAGTGGTTGTCTGACACCCTGGTTTTCTCCAGGTTGGCCTCAGCCAGTTTGACCTGCTGGTAGGCAGCCCACTCCCTCTGCTGGGCCTCGCTCTGACTGGCCCTCAGAGAGCACAGCACATTCATCAGCTCATCACACTCTATGTGGGTAACACACACACACACACACACACACACACACAGTATTGTACAACTAACCTTGTGGGGACACACAATTCAGTCCCATTCAAAGTCCTATTTTCGCTAACCCCTAACCTTAACCCGTACCCTTACCCTAGCCTGAAAACCTAACCTTAACCCTAACCCTAGCTCCTAACCCTAACTCCTAACCATAACCCTAATTCTAACCTTAACCCCCTAGAAATAGCATTTGACCTTGTGGGGACCAACAAAATGTCCCCAGTTGGTCAAATGTTTGTTTGTTTACTATTCTTGTGGGGACTTCTGGTCCCCACAAGTATAGTTAAACACGTACAAACACACACACACACACACACACACACACACACACACACACACACACACACACACGCAGATTTCAATGTGGGCAAATAAAATATCTGTTCATCAATAATCATTCTGGTGTAAGGATGCTTGTTTTCTAACAATGTCACTTGTAGACATGCCATGCCCTATCAAAGCCAGATGTATAATTTGTGATTGACATGGAGACTCAATTCTTGACAACCTTGCTAAAGGGGGGCGATAATTGATTGCTTTATGTCAGATGCCAACTAGATTGGTTGAGATGACATCTCAATGTGAACATCCTTCACATTCAGTGTGATCAATGGCAAAGCCTTAGGCGTCAATGGACAGGAAAAATGTCCCTTGGTAGTTTGCTGTTATGAGGGGGAAGAAAGCTTGAAGGAACCCAAATACTCTAATCAATAAAGAACAAAAGATCAGGAGACAAATCCATGATCACACTGACTTGGTGACTCTCTAGCCTGGATGTGCATGTTGGAGTGTCTCTGCCAGCACCACCTCGTTCTGGGTACACTTCAGACAGAGGTCGCCTATGCACTGCTTGGCACTGCCCGCCGCTGCCATCGCCTCCTTATGTCTCAGACGACCTTTCACCTCCTCACACTCCTTCTGACTGTTGGCCAGGTCCTTCCTGAATGGAATGATCAAAACAACATAAACAGGATGTACGAATAGAGGATGATGAAAAATGAAATCCTGATTCATCAGATATGTAAGATCTCTGTGCATTAATGCTCATCTCTAAAGTCATACAGTTCACTTGCTTCAGTGACCTTATTTGAGCCTCCAGTGTCCCTGTCTGGGCTAGATAGAGGGATTTGCTCCTGTGGCCAGGTTGAAAATGTGATGTTAGAAAGGAGATTAGCTGTGAACTCACCTTAACATGCAAATCCTAGGTAATAAAGGCTACATTATCAAATGCTGGTAGCTTTATCACTGTACTCAGTATGGAAGGAGAGAGATGACAGTATGGAAGGAGAAAGGTGACAGTATGGAAAGAGAGGTGACAGTATGGAAGGAGAGAGATGACATTATGGAAGGAGAGAGGTGACAGTATGGAAGGAGAAAGGTGACAGTAAAGAAAGAGAGATGACAGTATGGAAGTAGAGAGATGACAGTATGGAAGGAGAGAGGTGACAGTACGGAAAGAGAGATGACAGTATGGAAGGAGAGAGGTGACAGTATGGAAGGAGAGAGATGACAGTATGGAAGGAGAGAGGTGACAGTATGGAAGGAGAGAGATGACAGTATGGAAGGAGAGAGGTGACAGTATGGAAGTAGAGAGATGACAGTATGGAAGGAGAGAGGTGACAGTATGGAAAGAGAGATGACAGTATGGAAGGAGAGAGGTGACAGTATGGAAGGAGATATATGACAGTATGGAAGGAGAGAGATGACAGTATGGAAGGAGAGAGGTGACAGTATGGAAGGAGAGAGGTGACAGTACGGAAAGAGAGATGACAGTATGGAAGGAGAGAGGTGACAGAATGGAAGGAGAGAGATGACAGTATGGAAGGAGAGAGGTGACAGTATGGAAGTAGAGAGATGACAGTATGGAAGTAGAGAGATGCCAGTATGGAAGGAGAGAGATGACAGTATGGAAGGAGAGAGGTGACAGTATGGAAGTAGAGAGATGACAGTATGGAAGTAGAGAGATGACAGTATTGAAGGAGAGAGGTGACAGTATGGAAGGAGAGAGATGACCATTGTGATACAGGCCCACCAGTTCATTCTTCCACTTGTGTTCCTCTGCTTGTGGAAAGACACTGAGCTGGTATGGATGTTGGTGTTTGAGCATTGTCTGCTCTAGGCTCGTTTACCTGGGAGGGAATACAATCATTCATTGCCATGACAATTTGAACAACAAATAATTGGGGGGTAGCTGTATGGAAGAGACATTTCAAACAAAAGCCAACTCCTGTTTCTCTTTGGCAGCTTTAGTCACCTCCATTTTTCCTCTCTCAGCTTTGTGCTACACATCAAATCCAATTGGTATCAGTACTGTTAAAATTTGAACTCAATTCCGTCAACACTTTCAATTATTTTGATTTCTCTATTCAAGGTCCTGTATGTAATAATCCCTTCTTCCTTCCAGCTGAACTGGATTCAGCTTTTAGGCTGTGGCAGAGGAATGGCCTTACTACGTTTTTTTACCTCTAGATTGATGGCATCTTTGCCAATTTTGACGACTTTGCCATTAAAATGTTATCTAACCGTTTAAGTTTATTTAGGTATTTCCAAATTAGCCAGTTTATTCGCACTCAAAGCCCCACCTTTCCAATTCTACCACCCGGATCGGGTTTGGATGCCCTTTTGAAAACACAATTTCAACTAAAGGGACTCATATTTTTTAGATAATCATGTCCCTTGACAACTCATCACTTAGTAAAATCTGATCTGAGAGGGAAAATAAACTTGGTGGAGAGATCTCTGACGACGTCTGGAATAGTGCCTTCCTTAGGGTAAATGGAAGTTCTACTTGTGCCCAGCTCAGCCTTGTACAGTTGAAGGTACTTCACCGTATCCATTACAGTAAGGCCAGATTATCCAAATTCTACCCAAATATTGATGGTACATGTGACAGGTGTAAAAGCTCCTTGGCGGACTTGACCCCCACTGCATGTTCTGGTCCTGTCCCCGTCTGGCAGATTACTGGTCCACTACATTCATTCTTATGTAAAGAAGGTATTTCTGTTTTTTTATACATTTGCAAAAATGTCTAAAAACCTATTTTTGCTTTGTCATTATGGAGTATTGTGTGTAGATTGATGAGGGGGAAAAAAAGTATGTAATCCATTTTAGAATAAGGCTGTAACGTAACACATTTTTGAAAAAGGGAAGGGGTCTGAATACTTTCCGAAGGCACTGTATATCAAATACTTCAGAAAGTACTGAGAAACAGCAGAAACAGAGCAGAAACAGCTATTTGTGGAGTACCAGCAGACAACCTTCCCAGTCCAATGGACAGCTAGATGCCATTGCCTTTGACTCCTTGTTAGCCCACAGAAGGATTTTATTGGATTGGAAATGTGTCAATCCTCCCTTAACCTCTCTTTGGCTCAAAGATTTGATGCTATTCCTAAAGTTCGAAAAACGTATACCATTTGAGGGTCACCAACATTGTATTCCACCTGGGATAAGATGGTATCCTATTTTGACCAGCTCCAAAGACTTCCTCTAGATTAGTACTCTTGGCCCCACCCAGATACAGCTACAGTGACAAACAACAACAGCTACAGTCACAAACAGATACACAGTCCCAAACAACAACAGATACACAGTCATAAACAACAGATACACAGTCCCAAACAACAACAGATACACAGTCATAAACAACAGATACACAGTTACAAACAACAACAGATACACAGTCATAAACAACAGATACACAGTCCCAAACAACAACAGATACACAGTCATAAACAACAGATACACAGTCACAAATAACAACAGATACACAGTCATAAACAACAGATACACAGTCATAAACAACAACAGATACACAGTCATAAACAACAGATACACAGTCACAAACAACAACAAATACACAGACCTACAAACAACTTTGGTTTCTTAGGACAGTAGACACTGGTAGAATCTTTGTGGGTTATAAATGTCCAACAAGATGAACATCTACCACTGTAATTCATTACATGTCATGAATATCCATTGGTGAATAAATTGAGTAAGAAGAACTTTCATGAGAGTCAGTGGTAACGAGACTCTTAGGTGCGCTCATCAGACAGACAGACCTTGCAGAACTTGACCTCTGCCTCCAGGTGCTGGATGTACTCTGATTGGTTGTGCAGAATGGGGACCAGGTCTTGAACGGCAGGCATGCTAGAGCTCACATCATCTTGACAACTCTGGTAAAATTGATTAAAGAGGGATTGCCTGTGTTAGTCATGAACACGTTCACAGTGGGCCAATAACACTGCTGCACCCACCAAAATCGGTGGAAAAACCTAGTTAGTCTGCCACACCACCAGTGTCTGAACTCAATAATGCAGTGTTTTTTGGTGATCAATAAATATATTGCCCTAGGATGGAATTGATTAAGTTGAGTTCATCTGATCTATGTAGGCTAATAAAGGGAAAGGACATCTAGACATTTGTGTTGTGTTAATTGTCTTAAGTCTTATCATAGATGCTTATGCATAGTCTTGAAGATAGTACCTTTGGAAAATATTTTCTCTTTGGAGGAAAAGTTTCTATTTTTGTTTCTTTTGCAGGAGTGATCGCAGCTGATTGACTGAAACACAAAATAATTCATTAGTATATGTACCTGTACAAATACAAAGGTAAAACTAGTTACAAAACATCCATGGAGATGTATAATGAAGTGAGCATGTTATTCTGGGAAATCAGTGCTGATGGATGATTCCACGCCAGCATGGCCAGAAAATATTTTTGGTATCTCAGACTGTTCTGGTAATTCTCACATAAAAGCTTCTGCAAATAAAGTACACTATGAGCAGCACAATGACACCAAGTTGTTGTCTTTATCATGTATGGTTCACAGATCATTGGGTTGTACAGGAAACATGTATAGATCTAAAAGGGGCCGAAGATGGCCACTTTATTAATTATTTTCTCAAAAATGGTGTGTTACAAATGTAAAAGGCATATCAAACATCGATACACCCAGTGAAGTTTCTACACGAGAACTCTCAGAACAATCCGATATACCAAAAATATTTTCGGTCTATCCTGGCATGGAATTGCCCTGATCCATGATGCTTTGTGTCTATTGCAGGGTTCTCCAACTCCAGTCCTGGAGAGCAGCAATAGGGGAGCAGGTTTTTGCTCCAGCCCATCCCTTACACATCTGATTAAAGAATTCAGCTAACCATAGTCCTGAGTATGGAGTATGAGACTCCTCAATCTGGACTATGATTAGTTAAATTAGCTAGGTGTGTTACTGCACGGCTGGAATGAAAGCCTGCACACCCAGTAGCTTTCCAGGACCGGGGTTGGAGACCCCTGGTCTATGGGACTGAAGTGATGACATTGATCACAGGCAGTGAGTGGGGTTGTGGTTCCTGAGTCCTCTCCAGCCGTGCTGTCTGTGTCTCCAGCCCTGCCTGGTTGCATGCCTTCTGCATCGGAGCTGGGCTCTGCCAGTGCACTGCTGAGCTGCTGGATGCTGCGGTTGGCTCTCTGTGGGGGTCAAATCAAATATTTCCGTAAACCAAGCAATGGTTCTTGGAACTTGTAGTTTTATGTGATGCCCAACTTTTGTTGAACGGTTTAAAATAAAAATAAACTACAACCACAATATCGCGTTGGTAAGCCTATCAGATTGGTATGATCGCGAGATCAGCCTTCACATATCACATAAAATAGCTTTTATTCGGCCAAAACAATGTACACTAATACATATGTATCGAATTTATTAGCAGAATGTCACAATATTTTGGAACATCTTTGGTTTTTCATAGTTGCATTTATTGTATTTTCCAATCAATCTGGAAAAACACGCCCACCGGGTCGAGCTGGAGCTGCAGACGCTGGCGACTCGTGGAGGATGTTGGAAACTGCTATTTGTAAGGAAAAGCGTTATAGCTGAGCAACTGAGAGAAGACCAACGCACATAGGCTACTAGGTCTGGGCACCGAGATCAATGTACAGTTCCATTGGATATTGCAAGCCTCCACCATAAAAGCCAGCCAAATAGAGCAGTAAAGAAAGGGTAAGTGAGAAATGCATGATAATAAAACGTTTTCCACAGCTGTATGATTGTCTTGGAGAGAATGTTGTATTGCTTCCAAGTAAACCAACTGTACAAATGAATAAATAAATGCAGATCTTGGAATTCCCACTCTACCTTTTCTGTTTTTAGGCCTACTTTCTGACAATGTAACTGGAACCATGATAAAATAGGCTACAACGTTTTAATTCCAGGGCATATTTGTGCATTATGAAAGAACAGTTGAAAGTAAGGCCTAAATTATACAACTCAACATTCACAATGGACCTGTGCAGAATGATTAGCCTATAAAGGCTGATGTTTTATTGGCTAACGATATGTAGAGAGAGAAAAGGTAGTGAGACTGGCTAGGCTAGTGGCAGTGTATTGTCATGCTGCATGCATGACCACTTCTCCAGCTTTTGTGGGCTTGCTGCATTGTTGCAAATATCCCTAGAAGTAATAAAGATAACGCTGAACTGTAGCTACTGTAAAGTTTAATTATTTGCTACATTTCCTTTAGTTGATACAATTTGATAGTCTAACGCTTGCCTTTAGCTTTAGCCAACCAGGCTATGCTCAGGCTAGGCAGTGCTGGACCGGTCGGGAATCGGAATGTCCTGTAGTTCCCAGTTAATCAGTGGAGGTTACGGCCCGGGGCTTTCATCAGATTGGTTCGTCTATTTGTAATGTCAGAGGGTTTTTCTGGGAATAGCCATTTATTTTCGGTTAGTTGTTTCTTTCCCGAGATGTGTTTTCTGTAGTGTGGGGGCTTTATTTTCAAGCCAGACAGCTTGCCTCAGTGACCTGGTTTACTTCGCATCCGCTCTCTTTGTGTAATGTATATTTTTTTTCACCACACAAGACTTCAACTTAAAAAGTGCTGCCAATGCATCTGAATAGTCCTCTCCATGAGACAATCTCGAACCTCTTTCAAGATGTCACCTAATGTCAAACTCCCATGAATTAATTAGAGGGGTGTTTTGGTTAGAGCTCTCTCTTTTTTTATCAGAAAAGCTCGAGATTTTGCTTTGTCCATATGCTCATGAAAAGTGATAAACTAATGTGAATCAGGCAGGCGGTGGTCTGTGAAATAATACTATATAAACCTTTTATAAACACAATAGTCAGACAAATTGATTGGCAATAATAGCTAGAACCTTAAACCGATTTATTAAAGCTATACAGCACTTCTGGTACAGCTCCTGCATTAAACAGCCATTTGTCTGTGTGAAACAGACTGGTATTCTTTGAGAGCGGGACAGTGATCATCTGCTTTTGGATGGTTGTCTCTTCCTGCAGGAATTCAAGTGTTGGACCTGTGTCACTGATAATCATAGCCAGCACTCCTCCAACTGTAACCGCTTGTTGTAGGCAGATGTGTCAGACTCATTGGATGACAGGACAGGCAGCACACAGAAGTAGCCTATGCCTAAGTACTGACACATTTGACCATGCTGTAGTTAGAATACTTTAAATATAGTTCTGCATCAATTATACAGTATACTGTACATTATTATCAAGGTTATCATGCCACTCATGAAGCTCTTTTTGGAGTCTAGTCTCAATGACCTCCTGGTAACAACAATGTTTATGGAGGGTGTTTAAAAAAAATAATAACTTAATTTTTTTCTGTTTGAGGACTTTGTTGTCCGGCCCTGCCATTGTATCTTAATAGCCAAGAGGAAGCTTGGGAAATGAGTTCACTTTACTACGGCATTTTGTATGTTGTTCATGAAACCCTGCCTGCTTCACTCTACCATAGACACTGCCATGAGGCCAGTTCCCTTTTCAGTGTTGTTATATTAGTGTTGTTATACACACTAAGAATAGAACTGAAGCTTCTACCAGGTCTGTATTTAATAGAGGTTTATGGGCTAATTGCCTGAAAGAATAATGGCCTCTTGTTTTCAAGGAGAGGGATCATTTGAGTTATACCATAGGTAGGCTACTTTTCATCTATTTCATCAGCTATGTTATAGAACAACAACAGCGTCCACTTTTTCCACATGTAGAATAAGTGTCTCAAATAATATGCAATCTACTTCACATCCGTTTTGGGGTGTGACATTGGCCTATTGTCTTTGCCAGTATGTAACTCTGTGTTGTTTTTATTGCACTGCTTTGCTTTATCTTGGCCAGGTCGCAGTTGTAAATGAGAACCTGTTCTCAACTGGCTTACCTGGTTAAATAAAGGTGAAATAAAAAAAAAAAAGTATGGATGATATCTTTCCATGTGCCAGTCTCTGTTTCTGTGTGAGCGACATGGCTATTTTTATTGTTCTGTGAAAATAGGAAGGTTATCTCTGGACAACATTATAGGTGGTGTCATAGTTAACTTGGCATGGCTAGTGAAGTGCTAATGTCACTAGTAAGGTAGAGTTAATGTTTCAGCCTCACTGGCTGTGGTCAGTGTGTTTACTGAACCAACATACATGTACTTTTGTGTCTGGAGAAATTTCGCCTCCTTTCACTGCTACCGCCCTGTATGGACCAGATCCTAGATGGTGCATGACCTAGATGGTGCATGACTGTGACCAATGAATTCAGTGTCCCATGTTAACTATTGATAAAATAAATCCTTGATGTCCACATTGATGCTTATGTCTGGCACCATTAGTGCATGTTCCTCATATCCCTAGAAAATTTTATGATTAAATCCAGCATGACAATGATGCATGTGTGCTACATCACCAGTGACCTATATCAATATAGCTTATAATAATAATAAGATGATTAATAATAGTAATAATAATGATTATTATATAATATATAGCTAATAGCTCATAGCTGGTCATTTTTCCGTGCTGCTTTTCAGAAGGCTACCACTACTTGAGGCAGTATGTTATGTTAAACGGTTGAATTAGGGATTTCTATGAACATCTATCAATGACATTGTAAAAGGACAATGGGGATCTATTGTTTGATGTGAATGGATTTGAATGGATGTGAATGGATGCCCAATTGGGACTCAGTTGAATATAAGTTTTCATTGCTATTTGTAATGTAAACAAGTAAGCCGTGCTGCACCTAAACATGTACTGTAAGACATGTTAGTATCAATAGTATTACAGGCATCAATTAAGTCTATACAGTGAAGCCTATCTGAGTAAAACAGTACTTCCAGCATTTATTTCCATATGTAGGTCATATGGATCATTAAGTTCAATGAGCATGTGCATTAAATAAGGCTTTACATACTGATCAAAATCAGGCTGAGTTTAGGATGCAGGATTATTGCAGGGTTTGGTTTTTCTCACCAGCTGCTAAAGTGATAGATGTCTTGTCTATGTGCTGTCTGGGTGCTGTCTATGTGCTGTCTGGGTGCTGTCTATGTGCTGTCTGGGTGCTGTCTATGTGCTGTCTGGGTGCTGTCTACGTGCTGTCTGGGTGCTGTCTACATGCTGTCTGGGTGCTGTCTACGTGCTGTCTGGGTGCTGTCTGGGTGCTGTCTACGTGTTGTGTATGTGCTGTCTACCTGCTGTCTGGGTGCTGACTATGTGCTGTCTGGGTGCTGTCTACAGTGAGGGAAAAAAGTATTTGATCCCCTGCTAATTTTGTACGTTTGCCCACTGACAAAGACATGATCAGTCTATAATTTTAATGGTAGGTTTATTTGAACAGTGAGAGACAGAATAACAACAACAAAAATCAGAAAACCGCATGTCAAAAATGTTATAAATTGATTTGCATTTTAATGAGGGAAATAAGTATGTGACCTCTGCATAACATGATTTAGTACTTGGTGGCAAAACCCTTGTTGGCAATCACAGAGGTCAGAGGTTTCTTGTAGTTGGCCACCAGGTTTGCACACATCTCAGGAGGGATTTTGTTCCACTCCTCTTTGCAGATCTTCTCCAAGTCATTAAGGTTTCGAGGCTGACGTTTGGCAACTCGAACCTTCAGCTCCCTCCACAGATTTTCTATGCGATTAAGGTCTGGAGACTGGCTAGGCCACTCCAGGACCTTAATGTGCTCCTTCTTGAGCCACTCCTTTGTTGCCTTGGCCGTGTGTTTTGGGTCATTGTCATGCTGGAATACCCATCCACGACCCATTTTCAATACCCTGGCTGAGGGAAGGAGGTTCTCACCCAAGATTTGACGGTACATGGCCCCGTCCATCGTCTCTTTGATGCGGTGAAGTTGTTGTGTCCCCTTAGCAGAAAAACACCCCCAAAGCATAATATTTCCACCTCCATGTTTGACGGTGGGGATGGTGTTCTTGGGGTCATAGGCAGCATTCCTCCTCCTCCAAACACAGGGAGTTGAGCTGATGCCAAAGAGCTCGATTTCGGTCTCATCTGACCACAACACTTTCACCCAGTTCTCCTCTGAATCATTCAGATGTTCATTGGCAAACTTCAGTCGGCCCTGTATATGTGCTTTCTTGAGCAGGGGGACCTTGCGGGCGCTGCAGGATTTCAGTCCTTCACGGCGTAGTGTGTTACCAATTGTTTTCTTGGTGACTATGGTCCCAGCTGCCTTGAGATCATTGACAAGATCCTCACGTGTAGTTCTGGGCTGATTCCTCACTGTTCTCATGATCATTGCAACTCCACAAGGTGAGATCTTGCATGGAGCCCCAGGCTGAGGGAGATTGACAGTACTTTTGTGTTTCTTCCACGTGCAAATAATCACACTAACTGTTGTCACCTTCTCACCAAGCTGCTTGGCGATGGTCTTGTAGCCCATTACAGCCTTGTTTAGGGCTACAATCTTGTCCCTGACATCCTTGGAGAGCTCTTTGGTCTTGGCCATGGTGGAGAGTTTGGAATCTGAAGCTGTCTGGGTGCTGTCTACATGTTGTCTATGTGCTGTCTGGGTGCTGTCTATATGCTGTCTGGGTGCTGTCTATGTGCTGTCTGGGTGCTGTCTATGTGATGTCTACATGTTGTCTATGTGATGTCTGGGTGCTGGCTATGTGCTGTCTGGGTGCTGTCTACGTGCTGTCTGGGTGCTGTCTATGTGATGTCTTTGTGCTGTCTGGGTGCTGTCTACGTGTTGTCTATGTGCTGTCTATGTGCTGTCTGGGTGCTGTCTATGTGCTGTCTGGGTGCTGTCTATGTGCTGTCTGTGTGCTGTCTGGGTGCTGTCTGGGTGCTTTCTATGTGCTGTCTATGTGTTGTCTATGTGATGTCTGGGTGCTGTCTATATGCTGTCTATGTGCTGTCTGGGTGCTGTCTATGTGCTCTCTACATGTTGACTATGTGCTGTCTATATGCTGTCTATGTGCTGTCTGGGTGCTGTCTATGTGCTGTCTACATGTTGTGCTGGGTGCTGTCTGGGTGCTGTCTATGTGCTGACTACGTGTTGTCTATGTGATGTCTGGGTGCTGTCTATGTGCTGTCTACGTGCTGTCTACGTGCTGTCACAAATTAACTTTTAGCAAGGCACACCTGTTAATTGAAATGTATTCCAGGTGACTAACTTGAAGCTGGTTGAGAGAATGCCAAGAGTGTGCAAAGCTGTCATCGAGGCAAAGGGTGGCTATTTGAAGAATCTCAAATATAAAATATATTTAGATTTGTTTAACACTTTTTTGGTTACTATATGATTCCATATGTGTTATTTCATAGTTTTGATGTCTTCACTTTTATTCTACAATGTAAAAAAATAGTAAAAATAAAGAGAAACCCTTGAATGAGTAGGTGTGTCCAAACTTTTGACTGGTAGTTTATCTCACCTAGACAACCATCTAAGTGCTATGATAGTTATTTTGTTCTGTCACCAAATAATAATCATTGAATTTATGAATATAACCATGTTATTACGGATCCATAGTCTAACTGAGATCATATAAGGATATGCTGATTAAAATACTATTCTATGTGAGCAGTAGGCATAGTAAAACATTGTGGTTTGGTAAGTGAGTGACACATCAATATGCTTTTCATGTATGAGCACAGGAAAAGTAGGCCATTCTGGTACAAACGTCAAAGTGAATGACGACTACTAACAGAAGAGTACTATATAAAGGGTGTGCAATCAAGGGAGTAATGAAGTCCAGGTGTGACTGATGATGAGACGGAGGTGTGCGTAATGAGGGTTGCCAGGTGTGCGTAAAGATGGGTTACCAGGACCGGTGGTTAGTAAACCGGCGACGTCGAGCGCTGGAGCGGGGGAGCGGGAGTAGACATGACACCTATTTAATTATTACATTTATGGATCAAGGCTTAGCAGTCATTCTGATCTTGTTCCCAGTTATCAGTGCTTTAGTTTATTATGTTGCTGTCCAGCGGTTCTGAATATGCGATGCACACGACTGTCCACGTTTTTCTGTGCAATAAGCTTTTGATTTGAACATTTGAAAAGTTTTAGCGTGTGTACTAGGCTATTTGATTTAATTTATATACAGTACCTGTCACGTTCGTTCATGGACGGGTCAGACCAAGGCACGGCGTGATATGCATACATGTTTATTTAAACTTAATAAACGCTCGACAAAACAATAAACGAAACGAAACGTGAAGTCCAAGGTAGACACCAACAACATACCTCATACGGAACAAGATCCCACAACCCACTAGTGCCAATAGTCTGCCTAAGTATGGTCCCCAATCAGAGACAACGAGCGACAGCTGCCTCTGATTGGGAACCACACCGGCCAACATAGATCTAGACATACTAGATCCAAACATAGTAAATACAACATAGAAAATCACACCCTGACTCAACAAATAAGAGTCCCCAGAGTCAGGGCGTGACAGTACCCCCAAAGGTGCGGACTCCGACCGCACAACCTTTACTTAACAGGGCGGATCCGGCTCCGGGCGTGACAACCACCTATTCTCCGCCTCCCTGTTGCGCCCCTGGTCTGGTCTGGACCTCGGCGTGCTGCTTCCCCTCTCCTTCCTCCCACTATACTCCAAGCCCTGTCTGGACCCTGGTGTGGGAGACCCCGAACCTGGAGAGGGGCTGACGTCTGGGTCTGGACTGGAGCCGCTGACCGGAGCTGGACCGGGCACCGGTGGAGCGGACTCCTCAGGCTCCGGACTGGAGCCGCTGACCGGAGCTGGACTGGGCACCGGTGGAGTGGACTGCTCTGGCTCCGGAGTGGAGCCGCTGACCGGATCTGGACTTGACCCCGTTGGAGCGGACTGCTCTAGCTCCGGAGTGGAGCCGCTGACCGGAGCTGGATCAGGCACCGTTGGAGCGGACTGCTCTGGCTCCGGAGTGGAGCCGCTGACCGGAGCTGGACTGGACCCCGTTGGAGTGGACTGCTCTGGCTCCGGAGTGGAGCAGCTGACCGGAGCTGGATCAGGCACCGGTGGAGCGGACTACTCTGGCTCCGGACTGGAGCTGCTGACTGGTGCCGGACCAGGCACCGGTGGAACGGGCACGGGCCGTGCCGGACTGGACACACTCACCACTGGTCTGGTGCGAGGAGCAAGCATGGGCCGAACCGGACTAGGAACATGCACCACTGGCTTGGTGCGAGGAGCAGGAACAGGCCGGGCCGGGCTGGGAACACGCACCACTGGTTTGGTGCGAGGAGCAGGAACAGGCCGGACCGGGCTGGCGACGCGCACCACTAGCTTGGTGCGAGGAGCAGGAACGGGCCGGACCGGACTGTGAAGGCGAACTGGAGGTCTGGAGCGGAGAGCTGGCACAACCCGTCCTGGCTGGCTGCCCACTTTCGCACTACACGTGTGGGGCGCTGGCACAGGCCGCACTGGGCTGTGCACGCGCACTGGCGGTACAGTTCGTAGAACTGGCGCAGGATATGCGGGACCGAGGAGGCGTACTGGAGACCAAGAGCGTTGAGCCGGCACACCCCGTCCTGGCTGGATGCCCATCTTCGCACGGCACGTGCGTGGTGCAAGCACAGGACGTACAGCTCTGTGCCGGCGCACTGGCGACACAGTACGTAGCTCCGCATAACACGGAGCCTGCCCAGTCATACGCTTCCTCGCGTGAGTACGGGGAGTTGGTTCTGCTCTAACCCTAGGCTCCGCCAACCACCCCGTGTGCCCCCCCAACATTTTCTTGGGGCTGCTTCTCGGGCTTCCTCCTCGACCGGCCTCCTCCGTGTTGCCGTTGCTCCTCTCCTGCGTGGGCATCTATCTACCTTAGCCCATGGTCCTTTCCCCGCGAATATCTCTTCCCATGACCACAATTTGCCCACCTGTGACATGGCTATTTGCTCCGCCTGGGCACGCTGCTTGGTCCTCGTTTGGTGGGATCTTCTGTCATGTTCGTTCATGGACGGGTCAGACCAAGGCGCAGCGTGATATGCATACATGTTTATTTAAACTTAATAAACACTCGACAAAACAATAAACGAAACGAAACGTGAAGTCCAAGGTAGACACCAACAACATACCTCATACGGAACAAGATCCCACAACCCACTAGTGCCAATAGTCTGCCTAAGTATGGTCCCCAATCAGAGACAACGAGCGACAGCTGCCTCTGATTGGGAACCACACCGGCCAACATAGATCTAGACATACTAGATCCAAACATAGAAAATACAACATAGAAAATCACACCCTGACTCAACAAATAAGAGTCCCCAGAGTCAGGGCGTGACAGTACCAGTCAAAAGTTTGGACAAACGTACTCATTCAAGGGTTTTTCTTTATTTTTTACTATTTTCTACATTGTACAATAATAGTGAAGACATCAAAACTATGAAATAACACATATGGAATCATGTAGTAACCAAAAAAGTGTTAAACAAATCAAAATATATTTTATATTTGAGATTCTTGAAAGTAGCCACCCTTTGCCTTGATGACAGCTTTGCACACTCTTGGCATTCTCTCAACCAGCTTCACCTGGAATGCTTTTCCAACAGTCTTGAAGGAGTTCCCACATATGCTGAGCACTTGTTGGCTGCTTTTACTTCACTCTGCGGTCCAATTCATCCCAAACCATCTCAATTGGGTTGAGGTCAGGTGATTGTGGAGGCCAGGTCATCTGATGCAGCACTCCATCACTCGCCTTCTTGGTCAAATAGCCCTTACACAGCCTGTAGGTCTGTTGGGTTATTGTCCTGTTGAAAAACAAATGATCGCTGCAGAATGCTGTGGTAGCCATGCTGATTAAGTGTGCCTTGAATTCTAAATAAATCACAGACAGTGTCACCAGCAAAGCACCCCCACACCATCACACCTCCTCCTCCATGCTTCACGGTGGGACCCACACATGATCATCCGTTCACCTACTCTGCGTCTCACAAAGACACGGCACTGGTTGAGTGAATGCCAAGAGTGTGCAAAGCCAGTGTCTGCGATATCTGTTTGTATTGTTATCAGGTCTAATATTAGCAAGGGATGGTGTCTGAGGCCATGACACCCTCAATGAATGGATACACAAGATCAATCGATTTTGTGGTTATATAAAATGTAGCCTGCTAGTGATGAGTAATCACTTCCATACCAAAAACATAAAAGAGTTAGATGGGAGTGCTGTGCAGCCTAGCTGTACGTCGTTTAAAGAAAGGATCCTTGTGTTTGATCTCTCCTTTTGTGAAGAGTCAGATATATACCTCTCTGTCTGCTGGTCTGGTCTGGCCTGGTCTGGCATGTCTGTAAATAATATTGCAGTCATCTGGGACCAGAATACTACCTTGTTTTATCCTGGTTGATGCAGTCCTTTTTGTTGTTTAAGGCCTGGGCTTGCCTCCCTATGCTTTCTGACTGTCGATGCAGCCATTTATCAAAGTAAAGGGCTCTCATTGGCTCTGGGCCTGCTGAATCAAAGAAGAAGATCAGACAAGTCATTTACTTTATGACGTTTTACAATCTAGTTCATTTTAGTTGACAATAGGCCACATTTTACATGGCAGCCTTTACTGAAACACCTGCCTCAGCATCTTGGATATACAGTGGGGGAAAAAAAGTATTTAGTCAGCCACCAATTGTGCAAGTTCTCCCACTTAAAAAGATGAGAGAGGCCTGTAATTTTCATCATAGGTACACGTCAACTATGACAGACAAAATGAGATTTTTTTTTCTCCAGAAAATCACATTGTAGGATTTTTAATGAATTTATTTGCAAATTATGGTGGAAAATAAGTATTTGGTCAATAACAAACGTTTCTCAATACTTTGTTATATACCCTTTGTTGGCAATGACACAGGTCAAACGTTTTCTGTAAGTCTTCACAAGGTTCTCACACACTGTTGCTGGTATTTTGGCCCATTCCTCCATGCAGATCTCCTCTAGAGCAGTGATGTTTTGGGGCTGTCGCTGGGCAACACAGACTTTCAACTCCCTCCAAAGATTTTCTATGGGGTTGAGATCTGGAGACTGGCTAGGCCACTCCAGGACCTTAAAATGCTTCTTACGAAGCCACTCCTTCGTTGCCCGGGCGGTGTGTTTGGGATCATTGTCATGCTGAAAGACCCAGCCACGTTTCATATTCAATGCCCTTGCTGATAGAAGGAGGTTTTCACTCAAAATCTCACGATACATGGCCCCATTCATTCTTTCCTTTACACGGATCAGTCGTCCTGGTCCCTTTGCAGAAAAACAGCCGCAAAGCATGATGTTTCCACCCCCATGCTTCACAGTAGGTATGGTGTTTTTTGGATGCAACTCAGCATTCTTTGTCCTCCAAACACGACGAGTTGAGTTTTTACCAAAAAGTTCTATTTTGGTTTCATCTGACCATATGACATTCTCCCAATCCTTTTCTGGATCATCCAAATGCACTCTAGCAAAACTTCAGACGGGCCTGGACATGTACTGGCTTAAGCAGAGGGACACGTCTGGCACTGCAGGATTTGAGTCCCTGGCGGCGTAGTGTGTTACTGATGGTAGGCTTTGTTACTTTGGTCCCAGCTCTCTGCAGGTCATTCACTAGGTCCCCCCGTGTGGATCTGGGATTTTTGCTCACCGTTCTTGTGATCATTTTGACCCCACGGGGTGAGATCTTGCGTGGAGCCCCAGATCGAGGGAGATTATCAGTGGTCTTGTATGTCTTCCATTTCCTAATAATTGCCCCCACAGTTGATTTCTTCAAACCAAGCTGCTCACCTATTGCAGATTCAGTCTTCCCAGCCTGGTGCAGGTCTACAATTTTGTTTTTGGTGTCCTTTGACAGGTCTTTGGTCTTGGCCATAGTGGAGTTTGGAGTGTGACTGTTTGAGGTTGTGGACAGGTGTATTTTATACTGATAACAAGTCCAAACAGGTGCCATTAATACAGGTAACGAGTGGAGGACAGAGGAGCCTCTTAAAGAAGAAGTTACAGGTCTGTGAGAGCCAGAAATCTTGCTTGTTTGTAGGTGACCAAATACTTATTTTCCACCATAATTTGCAAATAAATTCATAAAAAATCCTACAATGTGATTTTCTGGGTTTTTTTTCCTCATTTTGTCTGTCATAGTTGACGTGTACCTATGATGAAAATTACAGGCCTCTCTCATCTTTTTAAGTGGGAGAACTTGCACAATTGGTGGCTGACTAAATACTTTTTTTCCCCACTGTATGTGGGAGTGCACAGATTGCCTATGCATTATTGTGTGTGTGTGTGCAGCTGGCTGTGATAGGTGGGCTGAGTCAGTAGCCCTGGCCTATGATGGGGTAAGGTGGCTGAGGGACTATTGCATCATGTGGCCATGGCGCTACGTGGAGGATCCATGGTCACAGGAGGGAAACACATTAGAGACACCCGGAAGAGAACGCTCCCTTCCAATGTCACTTCCTCTCAGAGGGAGCCTGACATCTGATTGGCTTAAAGAGGAGGGAAGGATTTTGAATGGCTGGAATGAGAGCACCATACTACATTTACATTTACGTCATTTAGCAGATGCTCTTATCCAGAGCGACTTACAAATTGGTGCATTCACCTTATGATAGCCAATGGGACAACCACTTTACAATTAATTTTTTGTATAGTTTTCAAAGTTTTATTTTTTTTAAATTTTTAGAGTATATTTTTAATTTTCATTTGTTTTATATATATATATATTGTTTTTTTATTTTGTTTTTTAAAATTTATTTATTTATTTTTGTGGGGGTGGGTAGAAGGATTACTTTTATACTATCCCAGGTATTCCTTAAAGAGGTAGGGTTTCAAGTGTCTCCGGAAGGTGGTCAGTGACTCCGCTGTCCTGGCGTCATGAGGGAGCTTGTTCCACCATTGGGGTGCCACTCTAAGCGTTTGTATAGCCTGTGCGGAGAGGAGGGAACAGGGATAGACAGACACATAGTTGACAGGCTACAGAAAAGGCTACAATAATGCAAAGGAGATCGTAATGAAATTAACTAAGCATCTGGGAAAGCGAGAGAGCGGGGCCTCCCTCACGTTTCACTGAAACACTCAAATATAACTCTCCCAACTTCCACTTTAGATTAATAGACTTTAGTTAGTGTCTGATCGGTTAGCGATGTTACCAAACAGACTAGTTCTGTCTCTTACCTCTAGTTAGTGTCTGGTCTGTTAGCGATGTTACCAACATACTAGTTCTGTCTCTTACCTCTAGTTAGTGTCTGGTCTATTAGCGATGTTACCAAACAGACTAGTTCTGTCTCTTACCTCTAGTTAGTGTCTGGTCTATTAGCGATGTTACCAAACAGACTAGTTCTGTCTCTTACCTCTAGTTAGTGTCTGGTCTGTTAGCGATGTTACCAAACAGACTAGTTCTGTCTCTTACCTCTAGTTAGTGTCTGGTCTGTTAGCGATGTTACCAACAGACTAGTTCTGTCTCTTACCTCTAGTTAGTGTCTGGTCTGTTAGCGATGTTACCAAACAGACTAGTTCTGTCTCTTACCTCTAGTTAGTGTCTGGTCTGTTAGCGATGTTACCAAACAGACTAGTTCTGTCTCTTACCTCTAGTTAGTGTCTGGTCTGTTAGCGATGTTACCAAACAGACTAGTTCTGTCTCTTACCTCTAGTTAGTGTCTGGTCTATTAGCGATGTTACCAAACAGACTAGTTCTGTCTCTTACCTCTAGTTAGTGTCTGGTCTGTTAGCGATGTTACCAAACAGACTAGTTCTGTCTCTTACCTCTAGTTAATGTCTGACTCTGAATTGTTTAAAAGGGTGTGTTTATCTGCCAGAGGAAGAAATATGTAACAGCTAATCATACACATTGTGAAATCTTATGAGAGTACCTGGCTTAGTGGAAAAGAGGGGGGAGATGGGCTTTCTACCAGCCAAAACCATGAAGTTATTCCTTAAAGGTCCAATGCAGCAGTTTGTATCTTATTATCAAATCATTTCTGGGTAACAATTAAGTACCTTACTAGCTAGGTTTCCATACAATTGGCGATAGATTTTCATAAAAACAATATGCACATTTTCCCATGTGTTTCCATCAATTTGAGTTCTTGCAGATAAAAGGCTGTGCGTGATGACGCAGTGCACATAAAAATAACTTTTGCGCTGAAATTCCCATGTACTGAAAAAAAATACAAGTGAAATGTGTTTTCAACTCTAGTGATGATTTTGTCACAAAAACCTTTGCGTGATATAAATGAGTCATTGCAGATGGCACGGATAGACATGGCCGCCTGGTTTCAGGCTCCTAAGCAACTTGACAATATTATTTTTAATGTTATTCCTCAGGTTATTAGCCCAGAACGTCCTTTGCATTATTACATACAGCCGGAAATAACTTTTGGATATCAGAAAGGCGGTAACTCACCAGCATTTCGACCAGGAATACGACTTTCCTGAATTGGATCCTTTGTTCGTACCTTCCAAGGCGATTGAACTTATCCCAGAGGCAGCTCCAAGACACCATCGGCGGAGAAGAGGTATTTGGAGTGGACTTTTAGTCCGACTCTGGAGGCGTACACACCATCCACCGCTTCCAAGTATATTACTCGCTAATGTTCAGTCCCTGGACAATAAAGTTGACGAGCTCAGGGTGAGGATCTCCTTCCAGAGAGACATCAGGGACTGTAACATACTCTGTTTCACAGAGTCATGGCTCTCTCCGGATATACTATCCCCGTCCATTCAGTCAGCTGGGTTTTCAATACATCGTGCGGATAGGAATAAAGAACTCTCCGGTAAGAAGAAAGGCGGAGGTGTATGTTTCATGATTAACTACTCATGGTGTGATTGTGGTAACGTACAGGAACTCAAGTCCTTTTGTTCACCCGACCTAGAATACTTCACAATAAAATGCAGACTGCATTATCTCCCTAGAGAATCTTCTGACTGAGTTCATCAGGAAGTGTATAGGGGATGTTGTTCCCACTTTGACGATTAAAACCTATCCAAACCAAAAACCGTGGATAGATGGCAGCATTCGCGCAAAACTGAAAGCGTGAACTATCGCATTTAACCACGGCAAGGTGAATGGGAATATGATCAAATACAAACAGTGCAGTTATGCCCTCCGTAAGGCAATCAAACAGGCAAAACAGTCAGTATAGAGACAAAGTGGAGTCGCAATTCAATGGCTGAGACATGGCAGGGACTCCAGACAATCACGGATTATAAAGGGAAAACCAGCCACGTCGCGGACACCGATGTCTTGCTCCCGGACAAGCTAAACACTTTCTTCGCCCGCTTTGAGGATAACACAGTGCCGCCGACACGGGCCGCTCCCGAGGACTGTGAGCTCTCGCTCTCTGTGGCCGACGTGAGTAAGACGTTCAAGTGTGTTAACCCTCGCAAGGCTGTCGGCCCAGACGTCATCCCTAGCCGCGCGTAGACGGCATCCCTAGCCATGCACAGACCAGCTGGCTGGAGTGTTTACAGACATATTCAATCTCTCCCTATCCCAGTCTGCTGTCCCCACTTGCCTTAAGATGTCCACCATTATTCTTGTACCCAAGAAAGTGATGGTAACTGAAATAAATGACTATGGTCCCGTAGCACTCACTTCTGCCATCATGAAGTGCTTTGAAAAGCTAGTTAAGGATCATATCACCTCCACCTTACCCAACACCCTAGACCCACTGCAATCTGCATACCACCCCAATAGATCCACAGATGATGCAATCGCCATTGCACTGCACACTGCCCTATCCCATCTGGACAAGAGGAATACCTATGTAAGAATGCTGTTCATTGACTACAGCTCAGCCTTCAACACCATAGTACCCTCCAAGCTCATCATTAAGCTTGGGGCCCTGGGTCTGAACCCTGCCCTACGCAACTGGGTCCTGGACTTCCTGACGGGCCGCCCCCAGGTGGTGAAGGTAGGAAACAATACCTCCACTACGCTGATCCTCAACACAGGGGCCCCACAAGGGTGCGTGCTCAGCCCCCTCCTGTACTCCCTGTTCACCCATGACTGCGTGGCCAAGCACGCCTCCAACGCAATCATCAAGTTTGCAGACGACACAACAGTGGTAGGCCTTATTACCAACAACGACGAGACAGCGTAAAGGGAGTAGGTGAGGGCCCTGGCGGAGTGGTGCCAGGAAAATAACCTCTCCCTCAACGTCAACAAAACGAAGGAGCTCATCGTGGACTTCAGGTGACAGCAGAGGGAGCACCCCCCTATCCACATCGATGGGGCCGCAGTGGAGGTAAAAAGTATCAAGTTCTTCGGCGTACAAATCACTGACAATCTAAAATGGCTGAAGACATTTGGCTTGGCCCCTAAGACCCCCACAAAGACCCTTTACAGATGCACCATTGAGTGCATCCTGTCAGGCTGTATCACCGCCTGGTACGGCAACTGCACTGTCCACAACCGCAGGGCTCTCCAGAGGGTGGTGCGGTCAGCCCATTGTATCACTGGGAGCACACTGCCTGCCCTTCAGGACATCTACAGCACCCGGTGTCAATGGAAGGCCAAAAAGTTCCTCAAGGACCTCAGCCACCCGAGCCACGCCCTGTTCACCCCGCTATCATCCAGAAGGCGAGGTCAGTACAGGTGCATCAAAGCTAGGACTGAGAGACTCAAAAACAGCTTCTATCTCAAGGCCATCAGACTGTTAAATAGCCATCACTAGCCGGCCTCACCCAGTACCCTGCCCTGAACTTAGTCACTGTCACTAGCCGGCGAACACCCAGTTACTCATCCCTGCATCCTAGAGGCTGCTGCCCTATGTACATAGTCATGGAACACTGGTCACTTTAATAATGTAACACTGGTCACTAATAATGTTTGCATACTGTTTTACCCATTTCATATGTATATACTTTATTCTAGTCAAGTCCATCCTATTTAACTATTGCTGTACATATACTATTCTATCCACGTATTCTACAGATATACTATATATTCTATCCACATACTGTCCATAATGTCTATACATCCCATCACATATATATATATTTCTACTCCGGACTCCGACATTGCTTGTCCTAATATTTCTATATTTCTTAATTCCATTATTTTACTTTTAGATTTGCATGTATTGTTGTGTATTGTTAGATATTACTGCATTGTTGGATCTAGGAACACAAGCATTTCGCTACACTCGCAATAACATCTGCTAAATATGTGTATGCGACCAATAAAATATGATGTGCCCACTTTGGTCTTGGCACGTGCGCTCTAGCGAACAGATCGCCAGATACAGTGCGGCTATAGCCTACATGATGATATTATTATGGACAAAAGAGCCAGATTATTTTTATTTGTCAATTGGTAGTCAAAACATCGATCACCATGTCACCAGTATAAGACCCTCAATATTTATTGGAAAGGAGCATCAAGCTCATCACCATACACTTTCACCACCCTGTGAAGTTCATCATCATTTATTTAATCTGTAGCCTAATCAACTGCATGGTTTCCTGAGTCGTGGGAGGACCACACAACATATCATCGCGTGACTCCAAGTTTACTTAGATATGATGGTTATTATATCAATATTTGCGTTTCCACCGCCACCCCTCCCACCAAAACAGGCTGACATTTCAGCCGGTCTTTTCAATCAGCTCTTACACTAAAAGGGCATTATCATAATTTTCACAATTTCACAGTATTATTCCAAACTCATAGTGTAGAAATATACATGAAACACAAGGAAATCACATTTTTGACTGCACTGGGCCTTTAAACCACAACAAGGATGTTACAGGATGATAAGGGGGCAGAGATGAGGATTTTGCAACAACTCAGCTGTTTTGAAATGGCATGAAATTGTCTAGCAATCCACAGTCCTCACAGGACATTACAAACAAGACCAACATATTGTACAGAATCAGTGTTAGAAGTCTTGCAGTGTAGAGGACTACTCTGCCAGAGATCCACCTGGCTTGCAGGCCTGCCTCATGTCTCAGCCTTTGAAACATTCTCCCCCCAGATCCAACCACTTTAAGCCAATGGCAAATCAACATTGGCATGCATGCAGTGGGTTGTGGGTTGTAGGTTAGGCGTTTAGCAGGGATTGAGTCCTGTCAGAGCTGCATGTGTGCTGCAGGAGAGATACAGACAGACAGACAGGCAGACAGCTCTAACCCAGTACAGATGTTGGACCTTAATTTGATCACTCGCTGAGAATTTTCCTGCACCACAGGAAATGCAGATGAGCTTTGTGATTTACCTAAATTCACTGAAAACCCACATTAACACATGGTTATATTAACAGTATTGCACTTTTCATGTAGCCTACTTTTGGCCAGCTAATAGCCTTACCACTGATCAAACAACATTATGGACTAAACATTCAAATCCTGTTGCTGCAGGATTATTTTGCTATGACAATACTGGTCAAATTAAGATCCTACACCTGTATATTCCCCAGCTGTGAAGACTCTTTCATGTGGGATTAAGAGGCTTTTCTTTATGGTGGTTGTATTGAGCCTCCTGGTTGTACTGAGCCTCCTGGTTGTACTGAGCCTCCTGTTTGTACCTCCTGGTTGTACTGAGCCTCCTGGTTGTACTGAGCCTCCTGGTTGTACTGAGCCTCATGGCTGTACTGAGCCTCCTGGTTGTACCTCATGGCTATACTGAGCCTCCTGGTTGTACTGAGCCTCCTGGTGATACCTCCTGGTTGTACCTCCTGGCTGGACTGAGCCTCCTGGCTGTGCTGTGCCATGTTATATTCTCTATAACCCTGGATTCTGCGCTGGCTTCTCCTGGACTAATGACTCCCTGTGGTTAGGCCTTTGATTCCTGGGCTCCAGTGGGGAGAAACACTACACAGTCATGCTATCCTGCTACAGTCTATGTAGGCTACAGAAAAGGTTATTCCGTCATTCTTAATCCCAATTGGTGATTTTAATCTTCCTTTGACCAAATAACTCGACATTGAAACACTCTTACTAGGATATGCCTTTTATATGGGCTCTTATGCAGTATATTTTTTGGGAAATTACAGAAATTCATTAAAATTGTATGAAATGGGAGACTAACTGGCAAGCACATGCACACATATTTTCTACTCCATCCAAAGCAATGTGAATTACTTTGAATACAGAACAAAATGTTGAAGGTCAGGTAATATTACAATAAAACCCTTTGGTGCAGGATGGGCACCCAATAAACACTTTCTACAGTGTGCCAAAGCTTCTTCTTTGATCGGGATAGTAATTGATCGGTACAGTAATTGATCGGTACAGTAATTGATCTGTACAGTAATTGATCGGGACAGTAATTGATCGGTACAGTAATTGATCGTGACAGTAATTGATCTGTACAGTAATTGATCGGGACAGTAATTGATCGGTACAGTAATTGATCGGGACAGTAATTGATCTGTACAGTAATTGATCGGGACAGTAATTGATCGGTACAGTAATTGATCGGGACAGTAATTGATCTGTACAGTAATTGATCGGGACAGTAATTGATCGGTACAGTAATTGAAAACCCATGACCACATCCCAGATAAAACCTACAATACTGTTTCGTCCATTCTGGAGATGTGGGAAAACAAGCCGTGTGTCAAGGGGTTTGTCTCTGAAACATGATCAAATATTAATGGCACTCTTTCATGAACACTCCAACAAATACCGAAGCAGTAAATCGTTTGAGGAATATTTTACAGGCTAATCTGTAGGCAGACATATAATCTGGGCTCATGTTCTGCAAACACTCTGACGTGGGAGATGCACTCATAACTCAGATATAAAATATGATACTGCATGCTGTCACAGTGATACACCATTAAGTTGTGCATTCACTGCATGCTTATTTGATGGTCAGGGGTGGATAGGGGGGTCTATGAGGGATTGGGAGGGATTGGGAGGGAGCGAGATCTATCAGTTTTAGCACTATACAATATTTGGCAGAGCAGGAGAACAGTGTCTCATCACTAAGTGTGAAGAGGGGCTGTCACATTGTCACGGTTACTTGGCTCTTGTTTCAATGCCTTTGTTTATAAGAGGAATGCATGAATAAAGGATTTTAAATTGTTTATTTTGCTCTTGCTGTGCTAATTGAATTAGCCCTTCGTGTATTTTTAATGAGCATTTATTAAGTAGAGTTACTAAAGAGGTCAGAGAAGTAAAAGTTGAGATAATTATTAAGTGTTTAATCTATCCTATGATTGACGTTACTTGGCATTAGAGGCTGCAAAATGGCAGTGAGCTCTTCCAGTTTCTGGTGTCAGCATGCAACCCTCTCTGTAGCCGGACATTTCTGTTTAAACAAACAGTTAAACACAGCACGCAGAAGGGAGTATGGAACTAACAATGGTAAGTTGGGTACCTTTCCCATAGTCACGGTAAATTAAAGATGTTTCACAGTGTTGTGACTTTCAAGAGGTCATGGAGGAGGGGGTTTGTACATTTGTATGTCAGGCAGTTGTGCCCTAAACCCTGAACAGTTGGAACTTGGAACTGCTCTATCTGACCTCCTTTTCAGTCCAACAGAAGAAGAAGAAACAGCATCTTGGGGTGGGTTGCTCACGCTCAGCCAAGATTCTTACATTACTTACTGTAGCATCTGGCAATGATCAGGGCCAACCAGGGTAGACACAGCTAGGAGGATGTATCTTTCTCAGACTGACCTAGCGCCCGTCAACACATGGCTACTCCAGACCCTCTCTGCTTGAGGGGGATGCAAGAATGTTTTTGGGACAGAGCTGTTTTGTATATACATTTTACTTCTTCTCTCTCGCTCTTCTTCTTTCCTAATTTACCCCTATATTTCCGTCTCTCTCTCTCTCTCTCTCTCTCTCAGTTTGACATATGGTTGGAGTGAGTAGCGTAGAGCCGTAGCAGAGATGAGTCTCACATCATGGTTCCTGGTAAACAGCGGGGGCACTCGTCACCGTCTGCCCCGGGAGATGATCTTCGTCGGCCGAGACGACTGCGAACTCATGCTGCAGGTGAGCATGGCTCCAATTTATACAACACAATATGATACAACACAACATGATACAACACAATATGATACAACACAACATGATACAACACAACATGATACAACACAACATGATACAACACAACATGATACAACACAAAACAACATGATACAACACAACATGATACAACACAACACGATACAACATAACACGATACAACATGATACAACAAGATACAACACAACACAACCTGTTACAACACAACATGATACAACACAACATGATACAACACGATACAACATAACACAACCTGTTACAACACAACATGATACAACACAACATGATTCAACACGATACAACATAACACAACATGATACAACACAACACAATACAACACAACACGATACAACATGATACAACAAGATACAACACAACACAACCTGTTACAACACAACATGATACAACACAACATGATACAACACAACACAACATGATACAACACAACATGATACAACACAACATGATACAACACAACACAACATGATACAACACAACACAACAAGATACAACACAACATGATACAACACAACATGATACAACACAACACGATACAACACAACATGATACAACACAACATGATACAACACAACATGATACAACACAACATGATACAACACAACACAACATGATACAACACAACATGATACAACACAACACAACATGATACAACACAACATGATACAACACAAAACAACATGATACAACACAACATGATACAACACAACACAACATGATACAACACAAAAACAACATGATACAACACAACATGATACAACACAAAACAACATGATACAACACAACATGATACAACACAACACAACATGATACAACACAAAACGACATGATGCAACACAACATGATACAACACAAAACAACATGATACAACACAACATGATACAACACAACATGATACAACACAACACGATACAACACAACATGATACAACACAACACAACATGATACAACACAATGTGACACAACACAACACAATGTGACACAACACAACACAACATGATACAACACAAAACAACATGATACAACACAACATGATACAACACAACACACCATGATACAACACAACATGATACAACACAACACAACATGATACAACACAACATGATACAGCACAACATGATACAACACAACATGATACAACACAACATGATACAACACAACATGATACAACACAACACAACATGATACAACACAAAACAACATGATACAACACAACACAACATGATACAACACAACACAACATGATACAACACAACATGATACAACACAATGTGACACAACACAACACAATATGATACAACACAACATGATACAACACAATGTGACACAACACAACATGATACAACACAACACGATATAATACATACACCCTAGTGTGTGTGTGTCTACGTCTGTGTGTGTGTGTCTGTTTGTGCATGTGTGCGTGTGCAAGTGTGCGTGTGTGTATGTGTGTGTGTCAGACAGATATTTATAGAAAGTGGGGCAGATACATGTTGAGTTAGGTCCATCCAGACAGGAGGGCTCCATAGGAAGTAGAGTGGCTGCTGGAGAATGGGTGTAGTGTAGCAGCATATATCATAGAATATTATTAGAGCTCTATTCAATCCATATCGCGGAAGATCCATGGTATTGCACGAGTCAAATTTAAAGGCAAGAGACTGCATTCACTGTAAACGCTTCATATGTCAACTCATTTGGGAAATTACCTATCAATTTAAATTGCGCTACAGTGTGGATCTTCAGCGTTACGGATTGAATCTAGGCCTTAGACATACACTACCGTTCAAAAGTTTGGGGTCACTTCGACATTTCCTTGTTTTCGAAAGAAAAGCAATTTTTTTGTCCATTAAAATAACATCAAATTGATCAGAAATACAGTGTAGACATTGTTAATGTTGTAAATGGCTATTGTAGCTGGAAACTGCTGATTTTTAATGGAATATCTACATAGGCGTACAGAGGCCCATTATCAGCAACAAACAGTCCTGTGTTCCACTGGCACATTGTGTTTGCTAATCCAAGTTTATCATTTTAAAAGGCTAATTGATCATTAGAAAACCCTTCTGCAATTATGTTAGCACAGCTGAAAACTCTTGTGCTGATTAACTGGCCTTCTTGAGACTAGTTGAGTATCTGGAGCATCATTAATTGTGGGTTAGATTACAGGCTCAAAATGGCCAGAAACAAATAACTTTCTTCTGAAACTCGTCAGTCTATTCTTGTTCTGAGAAATGAAGGCTATTCCATGCGAGAAATTGGTAGAAACTGAAGATCTCGTACAATGCTGTGTACTACTCCCTTCACAGAACAGAACAATTCTGGCTCTAACCAGAATAGAAAGAGGAGTGGGAGGCCCCGGTGCACAACTGAGCAAGAGGACAAATACATTAGTGTCTAGTTTGAGAAACAGACGCCTCACAGGTCCTCAACTGGCAGCTTCATTAAATAGTACCCACAAAACACCAGTCTCAACGTCAACAGTGCAGAGGCGACTCCGGGATGCTGACCTTCTAGGCAGAGTTGCAAAGAAAAAGCCATATCTCAGACAGGCCAATAAAAATAAAAGATTAAGATGGGCAAAAGAACACAGATACTGGACAGAGGAAGATTGGAAAAAAGTGTTATGGACAGACGAATCGAAGTTTGAGGTGTTCGGATCACAAAGAAGAACATTTGTGAGACGCAGACCAAATAAAAAGATGCTGGATGAGTGCTTGATGCCATCTGTCAAGCATGGTGGAGGCAATGTGATGGTCTGGGGGTGCTTTGGTGGTGGTAAAGTGGGAGATTTGTACATGGTAAAAGGGATCTTGAAGAAGGAAGGCTATCACTCCATTTTGCAATTCCATGCCATACCCTGTGGACGGCGCTTGATTGGAGCCAATTTCCTCCTACAACAGGACAATGACCCAAAGCACAGCTCCAAACTATGCAATAACTATTTAGGGAAGAAGCAGTCAGCTGGTATTCTGTCTATAATGAAGTGGCCAGCACAGTCACTGGAGCTCAACCCTATTGAGCTGTTGTGGGAGCATCTTGACCATATGGTACGTAAGAAGTGCCCATCAAGCCATTCCAACTTGTGGGAGATGCTTCAGGAAGCATGGGGTGAAATCTCTTCAGATTACCTCAACAAATTGACAACTAGAATGCCAAAGGTCTGCAAGGCTGTAATTGCTGCAAATGGAGGATTCTTTGACGAAAGCAAAGTTTGAAGGATGGTAGTAAAGCAAAACGTTTGAATGGTAGTGTAGGTTTCAAAGCAACAGCAATGGTAGTAAAACAAATTGTTAAACCTATTGGTTGTAGGTCAACCCTTAAAAAAGTAGTCACAGTACAACTTAAATAGAAGATATGAATGTACTTTCCGTGCTCCTTGATGTCAACTCTGAATCTAACTAAATTACACATTCCACGGCAACTTAAGTAGTTGATTACTCACTGGCCAGGTTTACTTATTGCCTGTCCTCTTTCTGCCAGGCCCTGACTCTGTATAACGACGAGTACATTTATTTTCAAGGAACTGAGTTGCCTGTGTGTGGCAATACCGACAATGCTTCAGTCCTTAACTCTGAGACACTTGAAACCCTGCTTTCACAAACCCTGGCTTCACAAACCCTGGCTTCACAAACCCTGGCTTCACAAACACTGCCTTCACAGACCCTGGCTTCACAAAGCCTGGCTACACAAACCCTGCCTTCACAAACCCTGGCTTCACAAACCCTTTCTTCACAAACCATGCCTTCACAAACCCTGGCTTCACATACCCTGGCTTCACAAACACTGCCTTCACAAACCCTGGCTTCACAAAGCCTGGCTACACAAACCCTGCCTTCACAAACCCTGGCTTCACAAACCCTTGCTTCACAAACCCTGCCTTCACAAACCCTGGCTTCACAAACACTGGCTTCACAAAGCCTGGCTACACAAACCCTGCCTTCACAAACCCTGGCTTCACAAACCCTTTCTTCACAAACCCTGCCTTCACAAACCCTGGCTTCACAAACACTGCCTTCACAAACCCTGTCTTCACAAACCCTGGCTTCACAAACCCTGGCTTCACAAACCCTGGCTTCACAAACACTGGCTTCACAAACACTGGTTTCACAAACCCTGGCTTCACAAACCCTGGCTTCACAAACCCTGGCTTCACAAACACTGTTGGAGACACTAATCAAAGAGTCCTCATTCAACCTCCTCAAACCTCAGTTTGTCCCTGTCTACTAATAAGTCTATAATTAAGCAGCAGGTCATTAATACATCAGCACATCTCCAATAGGAGTTAGAAGGTACCAATGGCTAAATGGCTTCTAAAGAACAAGCAGTTCAGAGTGCCAGCACTACTAGTTAGTAACAGTCAAATCTGGACTACTCCCACTAGGCCACTACTAGTTAGTAACAGTCAAATCTGGACCACTCCCACTAGGCCACTACTAGTTAGTAACAGTCAAATCTGGACCACTCCCACTAGGCCACTACTAGTTAGTAAAAGTCAAATCTGGACCACTCCCACTAGGCCACTACTAGTTAGTAAAAGTCAAATCTGGACCACTCCCACTAGGCCACTACTAGTTAGTAAAAGTCAAATCTGGACTACTCCCACTAGGCCACTACTAGTTAGTAAAAGTCAAATCTGGACCACTCCCACTAGGCCACTACTAGTTAGTAAAAGTCAAATCTGGACCACTCCCACTAGGCCACTACTAGTTAGTAAAAGTCAAATCTGGACTACTCCCACTAGGCCACTACTAGTTAGTAAAAGTCAAATCTGGACCACTCCCACTAGACCACTTCTAGTTAGTAAAAGTCAAATCAAAGGGTCATGTTTATGTTTGAAATGATTTATTCCACGAAGGCATTCATCTCTCATGCTGTTTTCTACAATAGGCTATGCTATCTACAGTAGACTTATGTTAGTATAAACACTGTGTTATATTTTACACTTATATATAACAAGTCATTTTCACCATGACACTTAGTTACTTCAAATCCAGCACTGACATGCATGCTTTAGTATACACTCCCTCTCGCTTCATTCTCCTGAATCACATGTTTTCATGCTCTGAACAGAGAGAGAACAGAGAAGATTCCAGTAGGCCTGCGTGTGGATGATGTAGCTCTCTGTGTGGATGCTTGATATGATATCTCCTCTGCAGTGTGGAACTGGGAGAAACTGTAGGTGAGCGGTTGCATGCTTGCAGGGCTGTGTGTCTTCATTACAGATAGGCCAGATCAAACGAGCCCTGATATCAGACATGCAGTGTGGCACACAGAGATTAGTTGCAGGGGGTTGGAGATGAAGCTCCCAGCAGGCCTCTCTTTTTCTCTCAGTTCAGGTTGGGATCCTTATTCCAGATATGTGAGCTTACAGTAACTTGATGATTGTGAGTCATGCATTGATGTCAATGGAAGATTTGTGTGAAAACTCGAGTTATGCACACAGAATTTTGGATATCTGCCACACATCGGTTAGCCATACCTGCAGTTAAACATATAACCACTTATTTCCTTACAGCTTCGAAACGGACTGGTTTATAAAGACCGTATTATTCAGACCTAGGCTACTTGGCATGGAGCGACATCAGAAAGGCCTCTTCTCTCTGTTTGTATCTGCTCTGTGTGAGAACTCTCCATGTGTCCTTCATCCATAGTGCTATTATGATGGTGCCATGACTCATGACAATTTGAATTGTGAGCTGAATTTGGCATTGAATCTAGAGATGCTGATAATTTGGCATTGAATCTAGAGATGCTGATAATTTGGCATTGAATCTAGAGATGCTGATAATTTGGCATTGAATCTAGAGATGCTGATAATTTGGCTTTGAATCTAGAGATGCTGATAATTTGGCATGGAATCTAGAGATGCTGATCATTTGGCATTGAATCTAGAGATGCTGATAATTTGGCTTGAATCTAGAGATGCTGATAATTTGGCATTGAATCTAGAGATGCTGATAATTTGGCATTGAATCTAGAGATGCTGATAATTTGGCGTTGAATCTAGAGATGCTGATTGTGTTGTTTAGTGCACATCCCTGATCCATTCCATAAAGGTGGTAGTATAGACGCTTTAAATAAATCCCACTCTACTGAGCTGATGAGGCGCTCTCTGGAGAAAACATCTATACTATCTCTCTTCCTCCCTCCACTTCCCCTACATGTTGTATCTGTCTTGGTGTGTGTTTGTGCTTCCATCTCTGTCTGTGGGAGAATAAAACAGGGCCTAACTGCCTTATAAATGGAAATATACATACCTCTGTGTTGCAAAAATATAATCTGACCTCAAAGCAGAATTGTGTTAACAATAAATGTTATTCCTCCTCCAAACACTGACATTGCCACAAGGTTGATGTTTAAACTATCACAGCACACACTGTTATCATCATAGCAAAAACATTTCAAGTTCAGCATTGATATCAAGTTACCATTCAACAATGTGTAACACCATTACTGACTGGGACTGTTGGGTTTGTGTTTACAGTCGCGGAGTGTTGACAAGCAGCATGCAGTCATCAACTATGAGGTGATCAGCGATGAGCACAAAGTCAAGGACCTGGGCAGCCTGAACGGGGTGAGTTAAAGAAGGGTGAACGGGTAGAGGAGGAGAAGGCATGTAAAAGGGTCAGAGGTTGTGCTACATCTTTAGGCCAATACATTTTGCTCCAGCTTTGACTTGAGAGGAATTGACAGGGCTGTTTATTACCTCACCTGTAAATGTGTGTCACATGGCATTAACATAATGCATTTTCAAATGACGTGCCCCTTTATTCTACACCATAAACTTTTCACGGTAGAGTTAAACCATGTTTTAGAGCTCTTCCTGTCACATGGTGTGTGTGAGTCATGTGTTAGTTGTCCTAGTTCTGCTGATTGCTCAGTGTGTAGGCTAACCCACTAGCCTGGAACAACTGTGAAGCATTCTCCCAAGCAGGAAGCTGGAGTCATAAGCTCTTCCTCCTGAGTCATGCTTCAGGATTCCTCCCCCGCCATCCGAGGGCCCGTGGCGACAGGAAGTAGCACTACATCCCATGCTGGGCCAATCAGAGCCTGACTGCTGAATGCCCTGCACATCTTACTCATCTTTAGGATAGATCTTGAATCATAAGGGAAGTCAACAGTGTATGTTCAATCTGTCTGTCCAGGACACTGTTCTGATAAATTCTGATAGCAACAACAGCTAGTATACAGTCATAACTGTATCTTCTAACTATACACTGTAACCACCTCTCAGCTAACACTTAGACTACCCAATTTAGTTTAACTTTTAGAGTGACTTTAAACAGGACTTGTGACTATTTAAAAAATATGGTGATTTTTCTTTTTATACTCTCCATGAAGGACCCAGGTAGAAAAAAGTACCTCTTGTCCCCTTCATCAAATTCTGTCACACTATTTAGAGGTCAGACAGAGACAGGCACAGAGTCAGGAAACTTAATCAGTGTCAGTGATGATTGAAAATGCTTGGTCAGTGAGGCCAGAGCTGCCAGTGTTTTCCTGGCTCTGCTCTGCACCCATCATCTGACATACCTTCCATAAATAGGCCCCATCAGCCGACATACCTTCCATAAACAGGCCCCATCAGCTGACATACCTTCCATAAACAGGCCCCATCAGCGGACATACCTTCCATAAACAGGCCCCATCATCTGACATACCTTCCATAAACAGGCCCCATCAGCTGACATACCTTCCATAAACAGGCCCCATCAGCGGACATACCTTCCATAAACAGGCCCCATCATCTGACATACCTTCCATAAACAGGCCCCATCAGCTGACATACCTTCCATAAACAGGCTCAATCATCTGACATACCTTCCATAAACAGGCCCCATCATATGACATACCTTCCATAAACAGGCCCCATCAGCTGACATACCTTCCATAAACAGGCCCCATCATCTGACATACCTTCCATAAACAGGGCCCATCATCTGACATAACTTCCATAAACAGGCCCCATCATCTGACATACCTTCCATAAACAGGCCCCATCAGCTGACATACCTTCCATAAACAGGCCCCATCATCTGACATACCTTCCATAAACAGGCCCCATCATCTGACATACCTTCCATAAACAGGGCCCATCATCTGACATAACTTCCATAAACAGGCCCCATCATCTGACATACCTTCCATAAACAGGCCCCATCAGCTGACGTACCTTCCATAAACAGGCCCCATCATCTGACATACCTTCCATAAACAGGCCCCATCAGCTGACATACCTTCCATAAACAGGCCCCATCATCTGACATACCTTCCATAAACAGGCCCCATCAGCTGACATACCTTCCATAAATAGGCCCCATCATCTGACATACCTTCCATAAATAGGCCCCATCATCTGACATACCTTCCATAAACAGGCCCCATCAGCTGACATAACTTCCATAAACAGGCCCCATCAGCTGACATACCTTCCATAAACAGGCCCCATCATCTGACATACCTTCTATAAACAGGCCCCATCAGCTGACATACCTTCCATAAACAGGCCCCATCATCTGACATACCTTCCATAAACAGGCCTCATCAGCCGACATACCTTCCATAAACAGGCCCCAGCTGACATTTTTCACATCACCTGAGTATTTAAGGCAATCTTTCCTTTTATAATGGCACTATGGCTGGTTGTTATGGGAGGTTGGAGAGACCTGCAAGAAAGCCAGAAATCACATTTACTTAAGATTTTTACAGTCCTGATGTAATACAACCCTGATCCAATTTCTAGCCATCACCTTTTGCCTGCAGGTTTGTGATGATTTGTAACTGAGAATGAAAGGTAATTTGATTATATTCTGGATTAAGTGTAGCCTGAAATGAAGTGTAATGGGAACAGTTTCCCTAAATTCATTATGTAACTCAAGTCTGAGCCACAAGGGTTTTAAGCAATGAAAACTGGGCTGGCCCGCCTTGCACTGGAGAAAGTCAAAGGGCAGTGAATTTATCATGTGCTATTTATAATGTGCCTCAAATCCTTACAAACATGTTTTTCCTATTTTCTCTCCACACAGACATTTGTGAATGATGTCCGAATCCAGGAGCAGATGTATATCACTTTAAAGATTGATGACAAGCTGAGGTTTGGATATGATATCCTTTCAATCATTCAGTCCTTAAAACTTTAATGACACAACATTACTGCAATCTAAACAGACATGAAGCATCTGTTCATTTAATTGCTCTTGTCCACTGATCATTTGTCAAGATGTATAATCTGTAAATGTCAATCTGTCATCCACTGTGGCTTCGGCCTGACTGTTGTGTGTATAATGAAGTGGCTGTGAGGATAGATGCAAACAGTGTGAAAGTGTATTCCCTTAACCTGTTTCACATATCAACCTGTTCACGGTGGTGCGAGGGGAGATGACTGTCCCAGACGAGGCTCTGCAGGTAGGACACTACACACAATATACGACAAACTACATACAACCCTTTACATGTTGTGCTGGGATTGCATGTATGTAACCTTTTCACACTTTGTAACACATCAGAATGTGGAAAAAGTAAAGGGGTGTGAATACTATTTGAAGGCGCTCTATATCATAATATATATGTTATACTCAATACCAGGGGTATCAGGGGTGCTAATTTCTGATAAATATGAAATAGCAACAGTTATACCATAGTATAACAACATGTCTGTAAGTACAGTGTCTTCAGAAAGTATTCACACCCCTCAACTTTTTCAACATTTTTGAATGACTACCTCATCTCTGTACCCCACACATACAATTATTTGTAAGGTTCCTCAGTCGAGGAGTGAATTTCAAACAGATTCAACCACAAAGACCAGGGAGATTTTCCAATGCCTCGCAAAGAAGGGGACCTATTGATAGGTAAAAAGTTATTAATTACATGCTGAAGTTATTAATTACACTTTGGATGGTGTATCAATACACCCAGTCACAACAAAGATACAGGCGTCCTTCCTAACTCAGTTGCCGGAGAGGAAGGAAACCGCTCAGGGATTTCACCATGAGAATAATGGTGACTTTAAAACAGCTACAGAGTTTAATGGCTGTGATAGGAGAAAATATTCCAAAACATGCATCCTGTTTGCAACAACTAAAGTAATACTGCAAAGAATGTGGCAAAGCAATGAACTTTTTGTCCTGAATACAAAAGTATTATGTTTGGGGCAAATACAATACAACACATTACTGAGTACCACTCTTCAAATTTCAAGCATAGAGTGGCTGCATCATGTAATGGGTATGCTTGTAATTGGTAAGGACTGAGGAGTTTTTCAGGATAAAAAACAAACGTAATGGAGCTAAGCACAGGCAAAATCCTAGAGGAAAACCTGATTCAGTCTGCTTTCCACCAGACACTGGGACTTGCTTACCAAGAAGACAGTGAATGTTTCTGAGTGGCCAAGTTACAGTTTTGACTTAAATCTATTTGTAAGTATGGCAATACATGAAGAATTTTGAAAATAATAATGGGCAAATGTTGCACAATCCAGGTGTGGAAAGCTCTTAGAGACTTAACCTGAAAGCTCACAGCTGTAATCGCTGCCAAAGGTGCTTCTACAAAGTATTGACTCAGGGGTGTGAATACTTATGTAAATGAGATATTTCTGTATTTCATTTTCAATACATTTTCACTTTTTCATTATGGAGTATTGTGTGTAGATGGGTGAGAAAAATATCAATTTAATCAATTTTGAATTCAGGCTGGAACACAACAAATTGTGGAATAAGTCAAGGGGTATGGATACTTTCTGAAGGCACTGTAGGTTCATGAGATTATATCATGCAAATATAACTTTGAGCTGTGTGTGTGTCAGCATTAGATGAAATATGATATTTTGGGCTCTGACGGTGTTCCCCCCTCCCTCCCTCCCTCCCTCCCTCCCTCCCTCCCTCCCTCCCTCCTTCAGCATGAGAAGTTCACCAGCCAGCTCCAGCTGGCTATGAAGCCCTCCAAGGTTGAGCCTTCCAAGTCACCTGCCAAGTCCCCTACTAAGACCCCCAGACCAGCCGAGAGCAAGGCAGCCGAGGGGACCACCATGGAGCCATCGGCCAAACCTGCTGAATCACACAAGGGAGATGACAAGATGGCAGGTGAGAGCAGGAAGCACATATAAGAGATGACATGTATATTGTACGGTATGACCCAGTCATTTCAGGGAAATAATGAATGGGATATTTCAGGGTATTCAATCATGACACAGTATTTGGAAATAAGAAATATCTGCATCCGAGTCGTGACTAGATTCATAATTCCATTTTATAAGGATAGCATTTTAGAATCAGTATTCTGAATGAGGAAGCAATGAATGTCCTGATCCTACCATAGATTGGACAGTAGATACACATGAATGGACTGTCAGTCATCTAAAAGACTAATAAACATTTCACTGCCTGTCTCTTATGGAGACTTTTCTGTTGATCTATTGTCTGTAATAAAAGAGTGAGGGTTTAGGGCACATTGTCATTAAAAACATCACACTAATCTGAGCTACTGTCCTGGACCACTGGGGTGTCGTATCTGATTGGCCAGCCCAGCATGCTCCTGGTCCCACTATCAGTAGCCACTGGGCAAAGACGGCAATTCAACGTCTTTTGGTTCAACGTAATTTCATTGAAATGACGTGGAAACAACATTGATTCAACCAGTGTGTAAAGAGCTATATGTGTAAATAGCTATATTTATCTACAGGATGCAGTAGAGAGGCTGCAGGTGCTCCCATCTCTCCCTGTGCAGTAGACAGGCAGAATGTCTCCTACACTTGCATCGTTTATGCTCTATAGTCAAGTCACTCAGCTGGAGGGAGAGCTTATGCTGGTGTTGGTGTGGGTAGCAGTGGATATTTTTGTGGTGTTCAGTACGCTTACAGTAGTTAGTACAGCTGTGGGAGTTGAATAGCTACTGTATTACAGAAGGACTTTAACAGGGGAACCATGGCTTTTGGATTGTGACATACAGTACATGGTTCATTGTCATTACATTAGGAATGTCAGAGGGCTCCTTTGCTATGCATTGGCCTTTTAGGTTACCTGAGGCGGCAGTAGTGGGGCAGTGCCCCCCTTTGGAATTAGAGATTTTTGTGTTTTTGAACACCTGTAAATCCCATTTCCTGCAATCTAGAGCAAGACATTTGCTTAAATTATAACAAATAAAGTGGTGCAGCCAGTCCACAAGGTGGTGCAGCGCCCTCTTATATTCTTTGGGGAAAACCCTAGTCGCTGGTTCGAATCCCTGAGCTGACTAGGTGAAAAATCTGTCGATGTGCCCTTCAGCAAGGCACTTATCCCTAATTGCTCCTGTAAATCGCTCTGGATATAAGCGTCTGCTAAATGACTAACATTTAAAGGAACATCCAAACGGTTTGATCCCTATGGATTGAGTAGTTTGTTCTGATACATGAGAGGATGTCCTTAATTAATGACTTTAGCCATGGCCATAGTCTCTAGATCATCACCTAGATTCAGCCACGGGCTGATTTTTTTCTTGAGCGGATGGTCAGGGGGCTGGAAAATAATTACAAATCATTTGTAGACTGCAACTTCACCGCAAGAAGCCCAAACAGATATAATATTTGACTAAAACATAATCATTTCAAACCTTGCTTACATTTGTATACGATCACGTGTCTCTCTATTATGCGTGGGAATAATTGGGAACATATTTCCAAAATAAGAATCACTTGGAGATGATTTCCTGGTGTTTTTACAGTCTTTTATGTCCAACAATGAAAATTATCTCTAAAAATAATATACACTACCAGTCAATAGTTTGGACACACCTACTCATTCAAGGGTATTTCTTTACTTTTACATTGTAGAATAATAGTGAAGACATCAAAACTATGAAATAACCCATATGGAATCATGTAGTAACCAAAAAAGTGTTAAACAAATCAAAATATATTTTATATTTGAGATTCTTCAAATTAGCCACCCTTTGCCTTGATGACAGCTTTGCACACTCTTGGCATTCTCTCAACCAGCTTCACATGGAATGCTTTTCCAACAGTCTTGAAGGAATTCCCACATATGCTGAGCACTTGTTGGCTGCTTTTCATTCACTCTGCGGTCCAACTCATCCCAAACCATCTCAATTGGGTTGAGGTCGGGGGATTGCGGAGGCCAGGTCATCTGATGCAGCACTCCATCACTCTCCTTCTTTGTAAAATAGCCCTTACACAGCCTGGAGGTGTGTTGGATCATTGTCCTGTTGAAAAACAAATGATAGTCCCACTAAGCGTAAACCAGCTGGGATGGCATATCGCTGCAGAATGCTGTGGTAGCCATGCTGGTTAAGTGTGCCTTGAATTCTAAATAAATCACTGACAGTGTCACCAGCAAAGTACCCCCACACCATAACACCTCCTCCTCCATGCTTTACGGTGGGAACTACACATGCGGACATCATCCATTCACCCACACCGTGTCTCACAAAGCCACCGCGGTTGGAACCAAAAATCTCAAATTTGGACTCCAGACCAAAGGACACATTTCCACTGGTCTAATGTCCATTGCTCGTGTTTCTTGGCCCAAGCAGGTCTCTTCTTATTATTGGTGTCCTTTAGTTGTGGTTTCTTTGCAGCAATTCGACCATGAAGGTCTGATTCACACAGTCTTCTCTGAACAGTTGATGTTGAGATGTGTCTGTTACTTGAACTCTGTGAAGCATTTATTTGGGCTGCAATTTCTGTAGCTAGTAACTCTAATGAACTTATCCTCTGCAGCAGAGGTAACTCTGGGTCTTCCATTCCTGTGGTGGTCCTCATGAGAGCCTGTTCCATCATAGCGCTTGATAGTTTTTGCGACTGCACTTGAATAAACTTTCAAAGTCCTTGACATTTTCCGGATTGACTGACCTTCATGTCTTAAAGTAATGATGGACTGTCGTTTCTCTTTGCTTATTTGAGCTGTTCTTGCCATAATATGGACTTGGTCTTTTACCAAATAGGGCTATCTTCTGTATACCCTCCCCTACCTTGTCACAACACAACTGATTGGCTCAAACGCATTAAGACGGAAGTAAATTCCACAAATTAACTTTTAAAAAGGCACACCTGTTAATTGAAATGCATTCCATGTGACTACCTCATGAAGCTGGTTGAGAGAATGCCAATAGTGTGCAAAGCTGTCATCAAGGCAAAGGGTGGCTATTTGAAGAATCTCAAATATAAAATGTATTTTGATTTGTTTAACACTTTTTTTGGTTACTACATGATTGCATATGTGTTATTTCATAGTTTTGATGTCTTCACTATTATTCTACAATGAAGAAAATAGTAAAAATTTAGAAAAACCCTTGAATGAGTAGGTGTGTCCAAACTTTTGACTGGTAGTGTATATTTTAATTTTTTTGCTCAGAATCTTGGGGGGGGGGGGCAAAAATAAGACCACCCGTGGGCCGCCAGTTGGGGAACCCTGGTCTAATATGATCAGGATCAAAACAACAGATGATCTAACACTATCATATGGGGCATCAGGCTTAACCCATGAGTCCAGTGTACCAACATTACATTTAACCCGCCTTGCCACCCACTATGTGTTTAATTACAACATCTGCAGTGGGGGCCTCCAGCAGAGGGCCTATAACGATAGGGGAGCCACATCCACCCATATGTCTCCTTTATTACCCGATGCAGGAAGCGTTTACATGTGTTCCTCCTTCTCTTCTTCTCTGCCACCTGGATATTGTAGCCTGCTAATTTTCCTTTTAATGCTAATGTGTTATTCCCCCCTGCCGATTCAGAGGCAGGCAGTCACCGTATGTTCCCTTTCCTCTCTGGAGTCAGACAGTCACTGTATGTTCCCTTTCCTCTCTGCAGTCAGACAGTCACCGTATGTTCCCTTCCCTCTCTGCAGTCAGTCAGTCACCGTATGTTCCCTATCCTCTCTGCAGTCAGTCAGTCACCGTATGTTCCCTTTCCTCTCTGCAGTCAGACAGTCACTGTATGTTCCCTTTCCTCTCTGCAGTCAGACAGTCACTGTATGTTCCCTTTCCTCTCTGCAGTCAGTCAGTCACCGTATGTTCCCTATCCTCTCTGCAGTCAGTCAGTCACCGTATGTTCCCTATCCTCTCTGCAGTCAGACAGTCACCGTATGTTCCCTATCCTCTCTGCAGTCAGTCAGTCACCGTATGTTCCCTTTCCTCTCTGCAGTCAGTCAGTCACCGTATGTTCCCTATCCTCTCTGCAGTCAGACAGTCACCGTATGTTCCCTATCCTCTCTGCAGTCAGTCAGTCACCGTATGTGCCCTATCCTCTCTGCAGTCAGACAGTCACCGTATGTTCCCTATCCTCTCTGCAGTCAGTCAGTCACCGTATGTTCCCTTTCCTCTCTGCAGTCAGTCAGTCACCGTATGTTCCCTATCCTCTCTGCAGTCAGACAGTCACCGTATGTTCCCTATCCTCTCTGCAGTCAGTCAGTCACCGTATGTGCCCTATCCTCTCTGCAGCACACCACCATAGGTTAACTGGAGATATTATGCAGGCAGGCAAAGCTCCTCACCAAGCTTGCAGCAATAATAGGCATTTCTAGGCATTTTGAACACAGTCCTCTGTGAATGTGCACTGCAATTAGTGCATGCTCTGGGTTTTGTTCATATGCAAAGTCAGTGCTTGCTTACACTGCCAAACCAGTGCTCCAAGTCCCATCATCCAGGACAGATTAATTAAAAGACACAGTGCAGCTGCTCAGGAACAATCACAGTAGCTACTGGCCAGTTACTGTGTCGATTGACTTCATTCATTTATCTTGTCAAACATCCCTTGATGAATGTCATACATTAAATCTACATTTAGTGAAACCTCTTGTGTTTGTGTTATAGGGGACATAGCAGCATCGCACCGGGGAACACCTCTGTATGGACAGCCATCTTGGTGGGGGGATGGGGACGCAGACGACGAGAACTCCTTCAAGCAGGAGACCAAGACGTGTGGGAAGAAGCATGACAGCTCTGCAGCAGGTAAGAACCAACATAACCTCATCATATCTCAAGTATGAAATGATATGTTTCAAATGTTGGCAAAATGATCAGATACATGCACACATGTACAGTACATTAGATGAGCTACTCTAGGACATGATTAAATGACATTCCTGATGGCTTGAGGTCAAATCAACATAAACTATCTTTTTACCTGGGATCTCTTTTTCTGAAGTGGCAGATGTTCCTGGATGATTATTGTCCATCCAGACCTCTTAGACTACTAGACCATAGAGCTGTCCTTACACTAACAACAGTCAGAGTGCAGTGCAGTCAGTCCTCTGCAGCCCTTAGGAACAACAACATTTTGGAATACATTGAGGCTTGTGATCGGAAAGCCTGGAGGACTTTTATTTTAATTCAAGTATTCAAGAGGTTGCATCTACCATGGAGCTCAGTAAGTTGAAGCAATTTGATAGTTTATTTGTGTGATCATTGACATGTGTAGACAATATGCATAGTGTAGGCCCTACCAGAGCATGTGAGCGGAGTGGAGCGGGAGCGGGTGGATTTTGGACAGAGCGCAGAGCAGCATTTTTAAAAGGACGGAGCGTTGCCCTATGGCCCGCTCCAATTTCGCACCGCTCACACCACGAGTCTGAAGCATGCTCAAGCCTGACTCAGAATCCATCTGTGTCTTGCACAGTCATCAACAGTAGACTATTTTCAGTCAAAATTGGGCTCAATAATGGAGTTCACCAAGTACTTCAAAAAGGAAAATGAGAAGTCATACAGGTGTACTATTAATATAAAACTAACTAACAATGATAATGTGGTACAAGAAAAAGAATGTGGTGACATCGTTTCAGTCAGTAAAGATTCATTTTGGAATCTAAAAAGACACATCTCTCGAAAACACGAAAGTGTGCTACGTGAACACGCTGGGAAGAAAGCAAAAGGTTAGCAAGTTGAATACGGTAACTTGTAACAAAAGTGTAAAGTAAATATAGCCTAATATTCAAACAAATTAGTTTTGTCATTCAAAGTAGGCCTAATATATGGTTCGTTTAATTTAATTTGTGTCGTCCATGAATTTGTATTTTATAGAGCGAGAGGAGCAGCAGCAGCAACAAGAGAAAAGGGTTGAGGAATTCAAAAGTGTATTCACTGCACGCAAAGGCCCAACCATAACAAGGGAGAGAAAAAGAGAGCTGGATGTAGCATTTTAAAAAATGATTTACATGGACTATGAACCGCTGAGTAAAGGAGAATGCGAAGGGATGCAACTCTTCGCCAGCGCAGCTCAACCGGGCTACACCCCCCCATGCTACAACACCGTACGGGACACGCTCATGCCACATGCCCTGGAAAAAATGGAAGCCAAACTGCAAGTCCTACTGCAAAATGGTGATGGGCTCGTTCTGTCAGCGGCCATTTGGACCAGTAGAAGAGGGCACAGCTTCCTTGGCATCGTAGCCAGTTTCATTGATGGGACGTTCTGGGGGCACACGGTTTTGTTGGGCTGTGAGCACATACAGGGGCACCATACCGCAGATCGTATTTACCAAAAGTATGAAAGTGTACTGAAATATTGGAATGTGCAACGACGTGTGATTCGGGTTGTCACTGACAGTGCCAGCAACATGATCAATGCGTTTAACCTCCTCCCTGGCACTGAAGAGGAGGCGGAGGGTGAAGTGACCGCGGATGCCAGCAGCAGCGCAGAACATGAAGAGGAGGATGAGGGACCACCTGCGCCCTCGCAAGTCCATGTGGAAGTGATAACCACTAATGTAGAAGGTATGATAAATCAGTACTTTACTGTGTCAAATTTACATCTGAGATGCCCCATTCACATGCTTCAGCTGGCGATCAAAGACGCCGTTAACGAGCACGCCAACATGAATTGGCTGTTAGTGAAAGTCGGGCACCTGGTGAAAAGTGTACGCAAGAGCACCCTGAACACAGAGGAAACCGACCAATTAGGTGTCCGCCCCACAAATGCCTGCGCCACTCGATGGAGCAGCCAGCTGCGGATGATTCAGTCGTTCATCCGGTTGTTCCAAAAAGACCCGTTATGGCAAAACAAACTCAAGTCTAATGTTGCTAACATCACCCTGAATCAAGTACGGCAGCTGACGCACCTTGTCAGTGTGCTGACACCACTGGCAGACCTCACAGACAAAATGCAGAAGGAGCTGGGGAACCTGGGTATGATCCTCCCTGCTGTCACAGAAATCAAATCCCTGCTCACCGATGACACTCACGCTGCACTTCCAATGGGCATCGCTGCTTTTGCAGAAACATTGGCAAACAACGTGTCAATTCGCTATGGAATATACTATACTGATAAACATCTAATTTTAGCATCAGTGTTAGATCCCCGTTTCAAGACAGAATGGATAATCCGAGATGAGTCTGTCCGCGACCTCCTCATAAAAGAAGCTGAGGAAATGAACGCTCCCAGCGGGACACCCGAGACCGACACCCCACCCGCCGCTGACCTGAATCCCGAGCCTGAACTAAAAAGAGCTTGCCTGTTCGGGTCATACTTCAGCGAGCAGCTACGCATAACCGGAGACGCCAAAGGTGAAGTCGAAAATTACCTCTCATCCCCGAGACAGAACCCGGACGCAGATGTTATTCGATTTTGGAAAGAAAACTCCACGTCGTTTCCCTGCCTGGCTAAAGTAGCTCGCATTGTGTTCAGCATCCCAAGCGGGTCTGCGAGCGCAGAGAGGGTTTTCTCCGCTGCTGGCCTGCTGTCAAGAAACCACCGCATGAGTCTGAAGCCTCAGACATTGGCCAAACTTGTGTTCTTGAAGGTGAACTCAAAAGAACTGTAGATAAGAAAAGCAATTAATTTTTGTTATTTTATTTTAAAGTTTGACAATGGATATAAGCCAATTAAAATTTTAATCCACGTGCACGCTGCGCAAAAGTTCAGTTATCAGAATTTTGGCCTAATAGTTCATTTACTTTTAAAACTTTGATGTATATTTTTATTTATATAATTAGGCCCATTGATTCATTTAATTTTACAGGACTTTTTGTGTATTCCTTCTTACATAGGCTAGGCCTAATTTGTAATTTGAAATAAAACATTTATATTTGGAAAATGTTGTCGTTGCTCTTTAGTTCTTTGGGAGGTAAGGCTGTGGTTTAAGCTAAAAGTGAAATACATGCAGATTTTTTTCATTTTTTGGAGCAAGCGGGGGGGGGCGATTTGAGTGGAGCGCGATGCAAACTGTGTTGAGCGCTGAGCGATAACGAGCGGACTGGCCTGATGTGGCTTTGAGCAGGGGGAGCGGAAGGGTAAACAGCTCCGTGAGCGAGGAGCTGAGATTCTCACCGCTCCACTCCGCTCATATGCTCTGGAGGCTACCTTTGAATTAAAGTTTTTTTACATTTACATTTTACATTATTTAGCAGACGCTCTTATCCAGAGCGACTTACAGGAGCAATTAGGGTTAAGTGCCTTGCTCAAGGGCACATCGACAGATTTTTCACCTAGTTGGCTCTGGGATTAGAACCAGCGACCTTTCGGTTACTGGCACAACGCTCTTAACCACTAAGCTACCTGCCGCCCATACGTTAATCCATTAAATTACAATGGATTAACGTATGGATGTTGGTATTACTACTGTGTTCATTTTACTTATTGAAGCAGTGCTCTAGGTAGGTAGCATGTAGTGACCCACTGACCTCTCCTTATCTCGGTTATTGAGAGGCCCACAGTAGAGGACAGTGGACTGGTCTGTCAGACGTTGTAAATATGGACAGCATCCCCAAGGAATGTGTCACACACAGTGGGCCTACCTGACCAGTCTTTCACAGTGACAGCCCTTATGGGTCCCAAGTGTCAACAGAGTACACAGCCATGTTATGTAATTGTAAGCCATGTCTCCATGGTGGCATTAAAACAGATCTGGCGTTATAATCATGGTCATTAAATGGAAATGATATGTGTGCAATGCAGACAGCTTGCAATGAGCTTGGGTGGTATGGTATTATAAGGTAGTATTGGGAGCTGAAGTCTGTAGGATGCATAGATAATGTTAAGAAGTTCTATATGATTAGATATAAACTGCCCCATCTTCTCATTCAAACTGCACTGAATCTGAACACACTCACACCCTCCGCCTCAAGTGCCTCTTGAGTTTATCTAGTCAGGGAATCTTCATAATGAATCAGCATTATAGTCTCTTGGGAGCCCAAATAAAGCACACAATCAGGGTACAGTTCCCCACATCAAAGAGCCAGTGTTACACGTTACAGTTCCCCACATCAAAGAGCCAGTGTTACACGTTACAGTTCCCCACATCAAAGAGCCAGTGTTACACGTTACAGTTCCCCACATCAAAGAGCCAGTGTTACACGTTACAGTTCCCCACATCAAAGAGCCAGTGTTACACGTTACAGTTCCCCACATCAAAGAGCCAGTTTATTATCTTCTCCCATAGCTATTTTTAGTAGTGTGAGGAGGGCATATGTCCCCCACTAGTAGAGAGACTTAATTTGAGCCAGTTTGCTACAGAAGGAAAATAATCCTGCAGCAACAGGAAAATGTGTATTATTATGTGGATTATAATTAATGGACATTTTCATAAGGGAAAATCAAGACTGAAATTCCAAAGTGGAAATTATACACTTCAGAAGCCTCAAATACACTGCATTACAGGAAAGCTATCCTGCAACAGGGTGATCAAATTAAGATTCTACATCTGTAGTGTAAAGGAACGGTCTCATGTCCTGTTGAATAGGCTCTGTTGTAGCTGGCCCCAGCCCCCCTCCTTATGTATTGTCACTCTGGGCTATTGGGTTACGCCATTGCACCAGCTTTCACATAGCGCTGAAACAAACCGCTTTCTCCAACACTGGAACTCTCATTACCTAGATTGTCTGTAGTAAGTATCTTGCTGAAGTCCTTTCTTTAGCTAATTACTCAATTTAAGGACATAGTTTGCTGGGATTCCAAACTGAGGCTTTCATTTTGAAGAGGGAGCCACCTCTGCCTGAACTTTGGTCACCTGTGGCTTTTCAGGAGGATTTTCAGTCATACGTATAAACCAGATGGTCTACACATCCCATAGTGCCTTGCCACATAATCAAATGAAGTCACACAATCATTATTAAGTAAGTAGCCTAAAGGGTTTTGATTGGCTTCCTCATCAGTTCTTCTCAAAGTGACACTACATGGCTTTGTGCCTGTCTGCCAGTGCCACAGCACAGCCTGACCTGTTTTGTTTAGAGGGCTGTGTTCTGCCAGTGCCACAGCACAGCCTGACCTGTTTTGTTTAGAGGGCTGTGTTCTGCCAGGGCCTCAGACACTGATTCAGACTAATGGTGAGACTCAGAACAGACACAGCTGAATGGCCCATGTGGGGCCAGTGACCTCTGACTGCTAAATACTGATCCCCAGTGTTCTCCTCTCCTCTCTATGAATCTACAGACGACAGAGAGCCTAAGAGGAGTGAGAGGCCTATGGAGGATGGCCTGGGTCCTGAGCCCAGCTACTTTGAGATCCCCACCAAAGAGGCTCAGATGGCAGAGGACAGCATTCATGAGATCCCCACCAAAGACATTGAGGGGGCTGCTGCTACCCCCTCCACCCCCACCAGCGCTCAGGGCCACGCCTCACCTCACGCCTTCACCATCGAGTTTGATGACACCTCCCCTGGCAAGGTCAGGATCAAGGACCACGTGTCCAACCTGACTCTAGACCACCGGCCCCGGCCTAAGAAGGCCCCCCAGCCGGGCAGCAAGGACCTCAGCACCCTGCAGGCCGCCATGATGGCCTCTGAGAGCAAGGTGGCTGATTGGCTGGCCCACAACGACCCCCCCATGGTGTGCAGTGAGTCCACGGAGGAGGACAGAAAGAGCATCAAGAGTGATGTCCCCATCCACTTCAACAGGCTCAAAGGTGAGGGCCACAGCCTGCCTGCTCTCCTCCCTCTATCCCTGCCTGTCTTTCTCTCTCCCTCAGTTTCTGTTGCCAGATCAGCACTTATTTCCTCCCTATAGCAACACTACAGTATCCTCTACTAACTGTTGTACATCTGGCCTTGCTAACCTCACAATTAAGCTGATCTGATCAACATGTGTTTTACTGCTAAGAGCCGTGAGCGTTTAAGTTAATTTGGGTGTTTTTTTGGGAGATCCTGTAAAATGCATCCTCTTAATAAAGCTCATCCCTTACTCGCTAAAAACAGAGCCTAAAATGTTTTGTTCTTTTTGTATCTTATCATCTAAAATAAGACTAGTGTTTGACCCAGTAACTCCTAGAATAGCGGCTCATTAGATGCAGTAATGACCATTAACCATCAACCAGACTTCACTGACCCATACCTGTCGCTGTCCTCAGGCTGGTCATGGAACCTACTCTATGGTCCATACCTGCCACTGTCCTGATATGATGTCATTATTTAAAGGTTGCTTATATCAAATAGTGTCTATTTATGTACAGTAATTCAATAAAAGTCCCTTTTATCAAATATTATCTGTTTATGTAATTCTATAAAGGTCACTTATATTAAATAGTGTCAGTTTATGTAATTCTATAAAGGTCCCCAGCCTGAAGCAAATATAAGTCCAACCCTCCTGTGTACTGTATATCAGTGACAGAGACACACCCTTATGACTCTCTATGTACAACCTACCACTCTGATTCTAGTGATTCTTCATACTTAAATCTCTCAGCCCTCCATGTGGTCCTCTGTAGCTCAGCTGTTAGAGCACGGCGCTTGTAACGCCAAGGTAGTGGGTTCGATCCCCGGGACCACCCATACACAAAATTGTATGCACGCATGACTGTAAGTCGCTTTGGATAAAAGCGTCTGCTAAATGGCATATTATTATTATTTACAGTAAACCGAGAGAGACTAGACTCAGCAGTCAGAATTTTCTGCCACATTTGCTACTTCCTCAGGATTAGTCCCCAGCCGTCTCCCAGCTCTGACACCCATTGACTGAGCTTTGCATGGATGGCACAGTAGGCTACCTGTGTGCCTGCCTGCCTGCCTGCCTGCCTGCCTGCCTGCCTGCCTGCCTGCCTCCCCATTCTCCATTCTGCCTGCCTAAGGCACTCATTTTCTGCTGTACACCAAGGAGCCAAGCCACATCCATCCCATCTCCTTAATGATTCATCCACATAGTTGTGCTTTTCCTTTGTTTCATATTTTAATTGGAGCCTGGACACTATCTCTGTCTGGTAAGGCACTTTTCAGGTAGGTCTCTCTCTCTCTCTCTCTCTCTCTCTCTCTCTCTCTCTCTCTCTCTCTCTCTCTCTCTCTCTCTCTCTCTCTCTCTCTCTCTCTCTCTCTCTCTGTGTGTACCTCTTCTAACTGCTGAGTATGGTCATTTTGCTGTGGGACGCTGTTTGAAAGAACTCAGGAGAGAGTGCTACTCTTTGGAGCTGGCTAATTAAATGGGTGCTAATTTGTGGTGTGCGATAACTGTGTCTGGGGGGTGGGGTGCAGACAGAGTGGAATAAATGGAGATTTATGAAGCACATAGCACATATAAAGGTGAAGTCAGAGGCTGAGCTACACTACATACTGTTTTAGGCTCCTGTTTATTCTGAAGCTGTATCTTCCAGAGGCTGTTGTGGGAGTCTAGCTGTGGGATCAAGGGGAGGGAGAAACAGGGGTCGGTGTTGAGGTTGGAGTTCTCGTGCTGCAGGCGGTCAGGACTGTGAGCTTTGGAGGTGTGTGTGAGGCATGCTCAGTGGTGCTCAGTGCAGCCATCAGCCCCAGGGACAGAGAACTCTGTGTGTGAAGCAGGTTCAGTGCAGCCATCAGCCCCAGGGACAGAGAACTCTGTGTGTGAAGCATGCTCAGTGCAGCCATCAGCCCCAGAGACAGAGAGCTGTGTGTGTGTGAAGCATGCTCAGTGCAGCCATCAGCCCCAGAGACAGAGAGCTGTGTGTGTGTGAAGCATGCTCAGTGCAGTCATCAGCCCCACGGACAGAGAGCTGTGTGTGTATGTGAAGCATGCTCAGTGCAGTCATCAGCCCCAGGGACAGAGAGCTGTGTGTGTGTGAAGCATGCTCAGTGCAGCCATCAGCCCCAGGGACAGAGAGCTGTGTGTGTGTGAAGCATGCTCAGTGCAGCCATCAGCCCCAGGGACAGAGAGCTGTGTGTGTGTGACGCATGCTCAGTGCAGTCATCAGCCCCAGGGACAGAGAGCTGTGTGTGTGTGAAGCATGCTCAGTGCAGCCATCAGCCCCAGAGACAGAGAGCTGTGTGTGTGTGAAGCATGCTCAGTGCAGCCATCAGCCCCAGAGACAGAGAGCTGTGTGTGTGTGTGGACGGGAAAGCAAGACGAGCCTGAAGCTGCTGAGTGTTAATATTCATGTTCTCAGGTGGGTCTCTGAAACACAATGGATGGAGAGGGGGCCGGTCGGTGCATGGGGACCGCTTGAAGATACTGTGTAGCTTTTACACTACAGAGTAAGGGTTAACTTTGTTGTTTGTGACGTAAATGAACCAACAGGTTAATAACTGTTACGTTTTGGTGGTTTTAGTCTCTGTTAACCTGTTTGTGTTGTGAATGTTGTGTGTTTTAAAACTGTGATGGAGATTTGACATTTGACAGTTGTCTGTGTGTTAGAGTGTTTACTCTGCTGTGCTGTATACTATGGTTAACTGTTGTTTTGTTGACTGTCTTCTACATTTTATATTACAGTTAACTATGTTATTTGTCGGTAAATTGTATATAGTATGTATAAGCTAGAAGTAGAAGCCTAAGTGTTGTTGTCCATTAGTTTACTCCAAATTAGGAGAGGGATGGTAGGGTTAGGGGAACATACTAAAGAAGGAAAAATGATATATACAGCACCAGTCAAAGGTTTGGACACACCTACATATTCAAGGGTTTTTCTTTATTTTTACTATTTTCTACATTGTAGAATAATAGTGAAGACATCACAACTATGAAATAACACATATGGAATCATGTAGTAACCAAAAAAGTGCTAAACAAATCAAAATATATTTTAGATTTTAGATTCTTCAAAGTAGCCACCCTTTGCCTTGATGATAGCATTGCACACTCTTGGCATTCTCTCAACCAGCTTCACCTGGAATGCTTCTCCAACAGTCTTGAAGGAGTTCCCACATATGCTGAGCACTTGTTGGCTGCTTTTCCTTCACTCTGCGGTCCAACTCATCCTAAACCATCTCAATTGGGTTGAGGTCGGGTGATTGTGGAGGCCAGGTCATCTGATGCAGCACTCCATCACTCTCCTTCTTGGTCAAATAGCCCTTACACAGCCTGGAGGTGTGTTGGGTCATTGTCCTGCTGAAAAAAAAATGATAGTCCCACTAAGCGTAAACCAGATGGGATGGCGTATCGCTGCAGAATGCTGTGGTAGCCATGCTGGTAAAGTCTGCCTTGAATTCTAAAAACCATCACACCTCCTCCTCCATGCTTCACGGTGGTAACCACACATGCAGAGATCATCCGTTCACCTACTCTGCGTCTCACAAAGACACGGCGGTTGGAACCAAAAATCTCAAATTTGGACTCATCAGACCAAAGGACAGATTTCCACCGGTCTAATGTCCATTGCTCGTGTTTCTTGACTCAAGCATGTCTCTTCTTATTATTGGTGTCCTTTAGTAGTGGTTTCTTTGCAGCAATTCGACCACGAAGGCCTGATTCACGCAGTCTCCTCTGAACAGTTGATGTTGAGATGTGTCTGTTACTTGAACTCTATGAAGCATTTATTTGGGCTGCAATTTCTGAGGCTGGTAACTCTAATTAACTTATCCTATGCAGCAGAGGTAACTCTGGGTCTTCCTTTCCTGTGGCGGTCCTCATGAGAGTCAGTTTCAAAATAGCGCTTGATGGTTTTTGCGACTGCACTTGAAGAAACTTCTTGAAATTTAGTAGAGTTAACTGTGTTGATTGTCTCTGTACTGTGTAGTAGAGTTAACTGTGTTGTTTTTGCTAGATGTGTCTGTGTGCTGTGTGTGATGAGGTGGCGTGGAGGAGATGCAGTCTGACTCATGTGGGGCCGGCGGGGTTGGTCATTCAGAGACAGGCAGCGCTGTGAGGCTCCTAACAGACTGTTTGTCTGCTGCTGCATGAAAGGCCTCTGTCTCCAGAGTGGCCTGGTGATTTCTGTCTCTGAACCCACCACTGTCATGTCTGATTGCATGCTCTGAGCCACCGCTAAAGAATACTCCCTTCCTTCACCTGCTCCACCCTCAAACATCCTCCTCTCTCCCCCTTCCTTCTCCTATTCCAGCCTCCAACCCCTTCCTCTCTCCCCCTTCCTTCTCCTACTCCACCCTCCAACCCCCCCCTCTCTCCCCCTCTACCCACTGAGGAGGCAGGGCTAGTAGTACTGTGGCTGGGTGAAGTCTGGAGACATTAGATTCCATCATAGAGGGCTATGGAGGTCTATCTGTCCATCTCTCTCTAGGTCATGATTAGCAGTTGAAAGGTCAGAGGTTATAGGTTGTGTGTTTCCTGTATGTGCAGTAACTCAGGTCTGTGCTTTCCTCCTGTCTTGGTCCTCCCAGGCAGCAAGCATGAGGACGGTACCCAGAGTGACTCTGAGAACGGGATTGGCCTGCGCTGCGACAGCCGGCATCTGGCTGTGGAGGAGAGGCTGAGGTCGGCGCAGGGAGGACAGGGGGGTCAGGGAGGACAGAGGGGTCAGGGGGGCCGGACCAACAGGACTACTTTCATGATCGAATTCTACGACGATGACAACCCCCGCAAGCGACGCTCCTACTCCTTCTCCCAGACTGCACCGCTGCTCAGGGGCGCGGCCGGGGAGGCTCTGTGCCCCACACCCCCCTCCCACTCTAAGGCCCCCACCATGACCACAGCCAGTGACTTCAGTAAGGCCCCGTTATCAGCGGCCCTGATAGCGGGAGCCCCCACGGCCGCTCGAGTGCTGATGAAGCAGCGGTCTGAGGACCACAGCATAGGGAGGAGCTCGGTCAGTGCAGGCCACCAGACCACTGAGCCCAGCCCCAGTGAGGAGGGTCAGAGGACCCCTCGGTCCCAGGGGGACAGGGAGCAGGAGGACAGGGAGCAGGAGGACAACCAGAGTGATAAGGGAACCTACACCATCGAGCTGGAGAACCGCAACCCTGAGGAGGAGGAGGCAAGGCGCATGATAGACAAGGTATGGTCAGCTTTCTGATGTATATTCACAGTCAGCTCAAGGATTTATCATTGTGGGTTGGGTTGCTGTGAAAAACGTAAGGAATACGAATGTTATTTAATTTTTTATATTATCTGAATTGCATGTAGGAAAGCTGACTTGGTTTGAATGTAAGAATGGCCAAGTTCTACGTGTCTTGAATTAACGTAATTTAATTAACTTTATTGAGCAGGGCATTCAAAGGGCATGTTATTTTTCTTCAGTTTTCTGAAATATCCGCCCACTAAGCATGCTGAGCATTTGAGCTGTAATGATCTGTCATAATGATTTATTACATCGCTATTTTCCATATGAAAAGCATTTGACTATGTCCTCTGATCCTCTGTGACCCATGGGTAAAGGGAAATTGGATTTCATTTTGTAATGTATTTAATTTCCAACTGAATGTGGTCATTACGAGACTATTTAAAATACAATTACAATATTTAATCAAAAAATCCTTTCAAATTTTTGTACACTGAAGGTCTTGATCAGGCACTTTCACTAATACACACATTTTCAATGGTATAGAAATAAAGAGATGTTACTGTTAGGATTAGGAAATGGTATGTCTCACCCTGAGATGGAGATCTATTTCCCTCAAGTCTCTCTGTTCTAATTAGGATTAGCTCATTTGAACAGCCATACACATTGAGAGTGGGCTATCATACACTCTTAGAAAAAAGGTGCTATCTAGAACCTAAAAGGGTTCTTCGGCTGTCCCCATAGTAGAACCCTTTTTGGCTGGCACAATCCAGTGTAACAGCTGCCATCATTAAAAAACACAATTAAAACCACATAAGACTCATTCATAAATCCTTTAAAGGAATAATCCACTCAAAAATTATATTTTTGTATTTTTTTCATTAGTCCACTGTTCATACAGTCCCAAAATGTTTTGCATGTCAGCAATCAAGCTGTCAAGATATAAGTACATTTGAACTTGCCACATCATCATGCGTTTTTCATCATATGATGCATTTTGCATCATCATGTGGCAAGTTACAATTAGCTTTTTGAAAGTCCAATATCTTGAAAACTTGATTGCTGACATGCAAAACATTTTGGGACTGTACCCCTTTAAAAGAACCCTTTTGGGTTCCCTTTCCACAGAGGGTTCTACATAAAACCAAAAAGGGTTCTACCTTGAACCAAAAATAGTTATCCTATTGGGACAGCCAAATAACCCTTTTGGAAGCTTTTTTCTAAGAGTGTAGTGCTCAGTCTGATCACAGCATGCCATGTTACATACTGCTGTAGAGCTAATCTAATGGGCTCCAAATGGCATTTTGAGGCTCACCATCAAGCTCTCTCCATGATTCGATAGTGCTCCAGGGATTTGCTCATGTTACAACTACCTGCATGCTTTCTCATGCTGAATGAAAATATTTCTAAAAGGGAAAGTCTCGGAAGTAGAGAAGGGTTTACTGCTGGGGCGGGGCTTAAGATTCCCCCAAATAAACTCAGTTTAAACTCTTAAACATGTAGCCCTGATATGTAAAATTTAAATTCATTAAACATGTATATGGGACTTAAAATATGGTATTTGGGGCCTGGATTGAGGGGAGTGGGTTGGGGGGGGGCAGGCATTGGTTGTCAGTTTTATGTAGAGCTTAGACTGGGTAGTCTTCTCTAAACTAGAAGTGTGATTATGGTAATTCCTATAATTAGCTAACACACTAATTGGCACACTGCTCCCTGTCTTTCTACATGGCTGTAATGTGTGTTGTTTCCAGTGCCGTTACCATAGCACTGGCCTTGTGTGGATGTATGAAGTGTGTGGGGCAGTGCTTTAATCCAACTGGCCCTCATGTTGGTCCAATATCAGCCACCTTTGTCTATGGAGTAGACTACACTGAAAAGTCATGTAGCCCTTTATTACCTTGATACTCAGGTGTTTGGGGTGGAGCAGAACCAGGATCCGTCTGTCTCAGGACCAGTAGAACTCCAACAGGGAGGAGGAGGAGGGAAGGAGAGGAAGGCCACAGAGACGGGAGAAAGTGTGAAACCAAGCTGCCTTCCATCCAAGGTAAAACACCCCTTCCATAGAGACAATAATGATTACACCCAATCTCATCATCTCATCATAGTCACCAGGCTACCAAAACCTGATAGCATGTATCTCATTCAGTGACGTGATGCTTGAGAAATGGAACCATCACTGAGATTCATTATTATGGCCCTGACATACTTGGGTAGAGTCACTCGCTGTCTCTTTCCCTGACCCTCAGATTCCTTCTCAGGGACGGGACAGCCTCTGAAGACCATTGTTTAAATTTTCTGAGGAGAATGATGCACAAACCACCCACTGGACACACAGTGGTTGAATCAATGTTGTTTCCACGTATTGTCAATGAAATTACGTGGAACCAGTGTGGAATAGACGTTGAATTTGACGGCTGTGCCCAGTGGGCAGGAATGAGAGGCAGAGATCACAAAAAGTGACCAATGCTAGTGCTGATTTCCTCATAACAGAGCAAAAGAAGCCTGTCTAAAGAGGCCTATGTATACTGAACAAAAATATAAACGCAACATGCAACAATTCATAGAAGGAAATCAGTCAATTGAAATAAATTCATTAGGCCCTAATCTCTGGATTTCACATGACTGGGCAGGGGCGCAGCCATGGGCGGGCCTGGGAGGGCATAGGCCCACCCACTGGGGAGCCAGGCCCAGCCAATCGGAATGAGTTTTTCCCCACAAAAGGGCTTTATTACAGACAGAAATACACCTCAGCACCCCACCTCCCCTCAGACGATCCCGCAGTTGCAGAAGCCGGATGTGAAGGTCCTGGGCTGGCGTTGTTACACGGGGTCTGTGGTTGTGAGGCTGGTTGGACGTATTGCCAAATTCTCTTAAACAACATTGGAGGCGGCTTATGGCAGAGAAATTAACATTCAATTCTCTGGCAACAGCTCAGTTGGACATTCCTGCAGTCAGCATGCCAATTGAACGCTCTCTAAAAACTTGAGACATCTGTGGCATTGTGTTGTGTGACAAAACTGCACATTTTAGAGTGGCCTTTTATTGTCCCCAGCACAAGGTGCACCTGTATAATGATTATGCTGTTTAATCAGCTTCTTGATATGCCACACCTGTCAGGTGGATGGAGTATCTTGGCAAAGGATAAATGCTAACTAACAGGGATGTAAACAAATTTGCGCACACAATTTGAGAGAAATAAGCTTTTTGTGCATATAGAACATTTCTGGGACCTTTTATTTCAGCTCATGAAGCATGGGACCAACACTTTACATGTTGCATTTATATTTTTGTTCAGTATATTTACAGTTGACCAGTTTCTCACAGGAGGATAATAATCCTGCAGCAACAGGAAATGTGAATTATTGTGTGGATTATAATGAATGGACATTTTTGTAGGAGTTTATACATTTTTAGTTGGTGCAAAGGAAGTCTGACATTTTAAAGTGGAAATTACAAACTTTAGAATCCTTTTTAAAACGTGAATGCCCTACAGAAAATGTCCTGCAACAACAGGGTGATCAAATTAATATCATACATCTGTACTATAAACATAGGAAAGCAAGAGCTCCAGATTGCATTAAGATGACTCTGTTGGAAGGGGAGTAGTGGAGTGTCAGCCAAGCACTCCCCGCTTCCTTGTTATTCACAGAGTAGGCCACTCAGTGTCTGACCTAGTTCATAGAGAGATGAGAAAGGATGCTCTGTCCCCTCCTGGCAAGTTCTATACAAGCACAAGGGGAGGAAGGAGACTGTATATAGTCTACAACAGTCTAGTATAGTCCACAATAGTCTAGTATAGTCTACAACGGTATAGTATAGTCTACAACAGTCTAGTATAGTCTACAACAGTATGGTATAGTCCTCAACAGTCTAGTATAGTCTACAACAGTATGGTATAGTCCTCAACAGTCTGGTATAGTCTACAACAGTCTAGTATAGTCCACAACAGTCTAGTATAGTCTACAACAGTCTAGTATAGTCTACAACAGTCTAGTATAGTCTACGACAGTCTAGTATAGTCTACAATAGTCTACAACAGTCTAGTATAGTCTACAACAGTATGGTATAGTCTACAACAGTCTGGTATAGTCCACAACAGTCTAGTATAGTCCACGACAGTCTAGTATAGTCTACGACAGTCTAGTATAGTCTACAATAGTCTACAACAGTCTAGTATAGTCTACAACAGTCTGGTATAGTCCACAACAGTCTAGTATAGTCTACAACCGTCTGGTATAGTCTACAACAGTCTAGTATAGTCTACAACAGTCTAGTATAGTCTACAACAGTCTAGTACAGTCTACAACAGTCTAGTATAGTCTACAAAGTCTATCTGATATATATTGGGATCCATTTGTGGTCGGTGCCGTTTAAGATGAGGGAGGACGATCATTTATTTTTTATGAACATGGCCTTATTTCTATTACAGCATATTGGATGACTGTCATTCATATTCCATTCACCCAGTTCAATGTAACATCGATAGGTTTAGGCTACGACATGATACTCAAATCTTCCCTATACACATCATAAGGTTGCTACAACCTAGCCTATGAATGAAAGTTTACAACGTAGTTGCACACAGGTTGAGAGAAAGATTTGAGGTATTTAGCGCCTCCATCATTCCTTCAATTCTGACCAGTTTCCCAGTCCCTGCCGATGAAAAACATCCCCACAGCATGATGCTGCCACCACCATGCTTCACTGTGGGCGGCCCTCTCTTGGCAGGTTTGTTGTAGTGCCATATTCTTTCAATTTTTTAATAATAGATTTAATGGTGCTCCGTGGGATGTTCAAAGTTTCTGATATTTTTTTATAACCCAACCCTGATCTGTACTTCTCCACAACTTGAATATGATAACTCCTCAGGCTCATCACTTAAACATAAGACCATTCGGAAGTGAACGAATGGCAGAAGAGTTGTCGTCTGTGTTCTCCGCTACATGTGAATACTCCCTCCAGCTCTAGGTGACCAGTAGCAGTGATCCGGTTGATTTGCTAGGTTAACTGTAGTCTTTTCCCACAGCCGCTGTTTCTCTAAATGAGTCTGACAAGAGACTAGGCTAACTGTGTCTGCGCTCTCTTCTCTCCTGTCAGAGTATGTCTGAGGACCCGGTGGCAGTGGGCAGTAGTCACTGGGTGTCTCAGTGGGCCAGTCCAGCTGCTAACAACACCAGAACCGACCCAGAGGGGTCTGGTGCGGAGTCACCTGCCTTCGTCCATCAGCAGAGAGGTACAGTAGGGCTCCTATATTTACCAAAATCAGGCTAATGTGGATCTGCATCAGTCTTAGCTAAGGTGTATTTTCTTCACATAATGACACTAAATTACTATGGTTGAGTTGGGTGAAATATTTATTTAATTTGATTAAGAAATGTAGCTTTACTATTTCTTCCAGAAGCGGATGCCTTTGAGTCGGGCGTGTCCATCCGAAGCGCCAGCTCTGCCACCTCCAGTCTCACCGAGCGTAAACGCAGGACCCTCCCCCAGCTCCCCATCGACGACCCCCGGGCCAAGCCAGGGAAGAGCTTGTGTGGCCTGGGCCTGCATCGCTCAGAGATCGGGGAGAAACAGGACACGGAGCCCCAGGAGAAGGAGAGGCAGGTGGAGCATAAAGGAGTCGGGGCGTGCTTCACCTCCATAGAGGAGGGGGATATGATGAACCAGACCAAGGCCCCGCTACAGGCATCCTCCAAGCCCTCTCTCAGACCTATGAGCAGCAGTGAGAAGAGGTCAGAGGAGAGGAGGAGGCGGGCGGAGGACAGGATTCAGCACCATAGCAAAGGAGGAGGGGACGGGGGGGAGAGGTCAGGGGTCAAGCCCCTGGTCCGCCAGGGCAGCTTCACCATCGAGAAGCCCAGTGGTGTGGTGCCCATCGAGCTGATCCCTCGGATCAAAGGTGGTGCCGGTAACCTGGGCCACGAGCGCAGCATGGACACAGCCACCCTGCTGAAGGACACAGAGGCTGTCATGGCCTTCCTGGAGGCCAAGCTGAGGGACGAGAACAAGCTGGACAGAGCCAAACGGGCAGGCTCCATCTCCCCTGAGTCAGACGTGGACACGGCCAGCACCTACAGCCAGGCAGCAGGAGAGGGAGAGAAGAAAGCAGCCCACCAGAAACGCCGCTCCCTCAGCAGCCTGCACAAGGAGAAGAGCCACCTGAGCTCATCCTCCAAAACCGCTGCCAGCACCAACGCCCGCGAGCGCCTGGAGAGAAAAACCAAAACTAGCCGGCCAGATGCCCGCCGCTCCGTCCAGCCTGCCTCCTCGCGGGCACGCCAACCCTCCCAGGACCTCACAGATGACGACCAGACCTCTTCCTTCCCCATCTCTGACATCCTCTCCTCTGACCAGGAGAGTTTGTATAGTCACTCGCACGGCCGCAGCCACTTCACCTCTACTGATGACCTGCTACATTCCAAACTGGAGGCCAAATCCAGCAGCAAGACCAGCTCCAGTAAGACCAGTAAGACCCTCCAGGCCGCCACAGCTTCCTCCCTGGGGAAACAGGCCTCTCTGCCCCAGCCACGGCCTACCAGAACCTCCCTGCTCCGCCGGGCCCGGCTGGGGGACACATCCGACACGGACCTGCCCGATACAGACAGGATGTCTGTGGCCTCCGAGGTGTCCACCACCAGTTCCACGTCCAAGCCTCCATCCGGTCGTAAAACCACCTCGCGGCTAGACATGCTGGCCCAGCCCAGGAGGACGCGGCTGGGCTCCATCTCTGCCCGTAGTGACTCAGAGTGTATAGTGGGCCGGAGCAACACATCCTCCCCTCGCCTGTCTGCAGAGACCGCCCTGCGCCTGGGCCTCCGCTCCTCCACCCCCACCGACAACAAACTGGCTCATCGCATGAGGGCCAACAGTGTGTCCAAGCTGACCGAGGCCAAGGCCAGAATCAGCTCCTCCGTCCACAGCACTCCCTCAGGTGAGATCATGTTCTCATCTCCTTGTCCATGTGTGTGTTGTGGTCAGTGTTTGTCCTTGTCCGTGTGTGTGTTGTGGTTAGTGTTTGTCCTTGTCCATGTGTGTGTTGTGGTCAGTATTTGTCCTTGTCCGTGTGTGTGTTGTGGTCAGTGTTTGTCCTTGTCCATGTGTGTGTTGTGGTCAGTGTTTGTCCTTGTCTCTGTGTGTGTTGTGGTCAGTGTTTGTCCTTGTCCATGTGTGTGTTGTGGTCAGTGTTTGTCCTTGTCTCTGTGTGTGTTGTGGTCAGTGTTTGTCCTTGTCCTTGTCCGTGTGTGTGTGTTGTGGTCAGTATTTGTCCTTGTCCATGTGTGTGTTGTGGTCAGTGTTTGTCCTTGTCCGTGTGTGTGTTGTGGTCAGTATTTGTCCTTGTCTCTGTGTGTGTTGTGGTCAGTATTTGTCCTTGTCTCTGTGTGTGTTGTGGTCAGTGTAAATCACTCTCATTGTCTGAGTCCTGTTCAGAGAGCCCTCAGCCTGAGCCTGACCCTTCAGAGGAGGAGCTCATGGGTACTGTACCAAAGAGAGCTCTGTGTGTTTAGTGTGTGTGTGTGGTGTGGTGGTGTTTAGTGTGTGTGTGTGTGTGTGTGTGTGTGTGTGTGTGTGTGTGTGTGTGGTGTGGTGGTGTTTAGTGTGTGCTCCCTCCCCTCAATCTGCCACTACAATGATGAGCCTAATGCTGTACTCCAACCTTAAAACTTATTGGAACTGTCTAAGTCAGTTAGACTTAGTTAGCCTAAACCAGGGCTCTCCAACCCTGTTCACGGAGAGCTACTGTCCTGTAGGTTTTCACTCCAACCCTGTTCCCGGAGAGCTGCCGTCCTGTAGGTTTTCACTCCAACCCTGTTCCCGGAGAGCTACCGTCCTGTAGGTTTTCACTCCAACCCTGTTCCCGGAGAGCTACCGTCCTGTAGGTTTTCCACTCCAACCCTGTTCCCGGAGAGCTACCGTCCTGTAGGTTTTCACTCCAACCCTGTTCCCGGAGAGCTACCGTCCTGTAGGTTTTCACTCCAACCCTGTTCCCGGAGAGCTACCGTCCTGTAGGTTTTCACTCCAACCCTGTTCCCGGAGAGCTACCGTCCTGTAGGTTTTCACTCCAACCCTGTTCCCGGAGAGCTACCGTCCTGTAGGTTTTCACTCCAACCCTGTTCCTGGAGAGCTACCGTCCTGTAGGTTTTCACTTCAACTCTAATCTAGCACACCTGATTCTAATAATTAGCTGGTTGATAAGCTGAACCAGGCTAGTTACAACTGGGGTTGGAGCGAAAACCTACAGGAGGGTTGCTCTCCAGGAACAGGGTTGGAGAGCCCTGATCTAAATACTATGGCCACAAGTTTCAAATTGGCTAGAAGTGACATTGTTATTGGCCAAAAGCTGACTGATCTTTTAGTGAATATTAATTGGCGATACAGAGCCAAACAGATTAAGCCACTTGTTACTGAGGGAATCTAACCTCATTGCTGATGCAAGACATGAGCAATGTTGTGATCAGCACTGGGCTCTGTTGTTTAGGGACTTGTCATGTAGTTATTAATATGTTATTACAGTGAATCCAATTGATATATTTGAAATCTAGAGAGAGTGCATTTGGTCAACACTGTCCAGGATACATTTGGCGCAGATGTGACTTTGTAAGAAACAATGGCTTAATATGTTATCCAAGATGTCCATCCCTTCCTGTTTGATGCTTGGGTAAGGGGGCGCCAGATGACCATCCCTTCCTGTTTGATGCTTGGGTAATGGGGGCCAGATGATCATCCCTTCCTATTTGATGCTTGGGTAATGGGGCGCCAGATGACCATCCCTTCCTGTTTGATGCTTGGGTAATGGGGCGCCAGATGACCATCCCATCCTGTTTGATGCTTGGGTAATGGGGCGCCAGATGTCCATCCCTTCCTGTTTGATGCTTGGGTAATTTTTATTTATTTTTTACCTTTATTTAACCAGGTAAGCCAGTTGAGAACAAGTTCTCATTTACAACTGCGACTTGGCCAAGATAAAGCAAAGCAGTGCGATAAAAACAACAACACAGAGTTACATATGGGGTAAAACAAAACATAAAGTCAAAAATACTACAGAAAATATATATACAGTGTGTGCAAATGTAGCAAGTTATGGAGGTAAGGCAATAAATAGGCTATAGTGAAAAATAATTACAATTAGTATTAACACTGGAATGATAGATGTGCAAGAGATGATGTGCAAATAGAGATACTGGGGTACAAATGAGCAAAATAAATAACAATATAGGGATGAGGTAGTTGGGCGGGCTAATTTCAGATGGGCTGTGTACAGGTGCAGTGATCGGTAAGGTGCTCTGACAACTGATGCTTAAAGTTAGTGAGGGAGATAAGTGTCTCCAGCTTCAGAGATTTTTGCAATTTGTTCCAGTCATTGGCAGCAGAGAACTGGAAGGAATGGCGGCCAAAGGAGGTGTTGGCTTTGGGGATGACCAGTGAGATATACCTGCTGGAGCGCATACTACGGGTGGGTGTTGCTATGGTGACCAATGAGCTAAGATAAGGCGGGGATTTGCCTAGCAGTGATTTATAGATGGCCTGGAGCCAGTGGGTTTGGCGACGAATATGTAGTGAGGACCAGCCAACAAGAGCGTACAGGTCACAGTGGTGGGTAGTATATGGGGCTTTGGAGACAAAACGGATGGCACTGTGATAGACTACATCCAATTTGCTGAGTAGAGTGTTTGAGGCTATTTTGTAAATGACATCGCCGAAGTCAAGGATCGGTAGGATAGTCAGTTTTACGAGGGCATGTTTGGCAGCATGAGTGAAGGAGGCTTTGTTGCGAAATAGGAAACCGATTCTAGATTTAACTTTGGTAATGGGGCGCCAGATGACCATCCCTTCCTGTTTGATACTTGGGTAATGGGGCGCCATCGTTGGATGCTTTTGTTGTCTGTCAGCTGACGGAATCAGTCTGACTTTTTAACTGGTGTTTATCATTGTTCCTAATAATGACATTATTAACACGAACTCGTCAAATGATAGCCTTTCATTTCAGATACAGTCTCGAAATTGCATCATTTATATTATTTGCATCATTATGGAAATAGAACACCTTCAACTGAAAAGCCTACAAACTATTACGAACACGATGGTGTTCTCCATTTTACTCTACGACCCCCACAAGTGTCACGGGACTCGTCTGAAGGTAACCCATACAAATGAATGGAAGTATGGAGGTAGTTTTGTGACAACAAAAGTAATGGGTTAAATATGTGTCCAAAAAAACAAAAATATTTCCTGAGCTTTCTTATATCTCCTAGATAGAGGACAGACACTTCAAAATGAATGTGTTATTCAATGCGTTTCTATGGGCTATAGTAGTAAAGGCCAATGTGAGCATCCGGTGCTTTCTGAATGACTGAAATGACCTCAAATGCAACACAATTATCTCTTGATAACGGTATCTTTCTCCCTGACCTTAGCGTCTAACAGGTGGAGACGGCTGCCCCCAGAGTATGGATCCACCTCCGAGGAGGAGTTTGGCTCCAACAGGAACTCCCCCAAACCCGGGCGCCCCCTGCGCCCACACCCGGTCCTGAGGGGTACCACCAGCAGGCTTAACTCTGGTCAGGATAGCCCTGGAGGCGTGGTCCTCAAACACCGCATGAGAGAACAACAGGAGGAGTACGTCAAGGACTGGAGTGCTCACAGCGAGGAGATCGCCAGGTACTCATCTACTGAAACGTATACAAACTCACACATGCATACACACGACTGCATGGGTACACACACACAAACACACAGAAAATAACCCACCTACTTTTACTCATTCATATTACAAATATTTGTATTTTAATCCACAAGGAAGCTCAGTTCAGTTTATATGCCTCATGGACATGGCACAATTGGTAAATATGATCTGGAGATGCGGCAGCCCAACGAATAGGTTAGTGTTTTCTCTCTCATTAAACAACTGTTATCTTTAGTTAGTCCACTCTAACTGAGGTGCTCTGTTTTGTCAAGCTGTAATAAATGGTTCCCAACTCACTTGGTACTTTCACATAGTATGATGTTCATGAGATTGAACCATCACACTGGGCAAAAACTAGTTGAATCAACATTGTTCCCACAAAAAAAAGTTACGTGTGATAACGTTGAATCAACGTGGAAAACTGATTGGATTTTTTCAGTCATCAACGTAAGGGAATCTCCTCTTTTTTTCACCCAAGCTATAACTTAAATGACATGGTGAAATGTTTTGTTGAGTTCACGTTGAATTCATGTCAGTTGACAACTCAACCAAATGTAAATCAAAACTAGACGTTGAACTGACATACAGTATGTGCCCAGTGGGATGCCACCTTAGAAATACAGCTCCTTCATGGGAAGGCTGGCTTCTCGTCAGCCACGGTCTCTCCTCTCTCCCCTGCACCCTTCCTCAGCCTGCATATCTTCCACTTGACCTAGTAGTCACAGGGTGACTGAACTGGGCAGTGAGAAAAGGATAGATTCATACTGCCTCGTAGAGCAAGCACAAGGCATTTCTTACAAAAGAAAGGACCTGCATCAGATAAGGGTATTGAAGGTAATGGAGGCTAACATTATGTTGTCGTGAGCAGCTCTTAAACATTTTGAAGTTCAGGTTCCTTGCATAAAATGCTTGTGTAAGATATTGTCATTTACAAGTGAATATTGTCAATTCAAATTGAAAATGGTCTTACCTCCATCTAGTGGCCAATCTTTAGAATGGTTCTATGTGCTGCGTCAATTCATTATACAGTAGGCTATGTGCTTTTTGATGAGGCTGACACGCAGACGTTCCTCAATGTCTAATGAGTACTCTTAGGTAATAATGTATCATTGTGAGTTATCCGTTTGTGTGTACTGATTTAGAGAAGTGTTCCAGCAGCCCTGATGTATCATAGGTTATTTCCCTGTGTGCGTAGGATCAGTCAAGACCTGACCAAGGACCTGGCCATCCTCGCCCGTGAGATCCACGACGTGGCCGGCGAGATCGACTCGGTCAGCTCCTCTGGCACGGCTCCCAGCACCACGGTCAGCACCGCCGCCACCACGCCCGGCTCCGCCATCGACACCCGCGAAGAGGTAGGCCGCACGCAGGGGGGAATGGAGGAGGGCATTCAGGAGGGCTTTCAGGAGGGAACGCAGGAGGGAACTCAAGAGGGCATGCAGGAGGGATTTCAGGAGGTGTTTGACTTTATTCCTTCCTTCCTTCCTTCCGTCCACTACTAACGCTCAACATACTGCTTCAGCTTCACTTTGGCTTTGACCTGCTGCAGAAGGTGTGGACTGTGAACTGGCATAATGCTTTGAGCTTTCCTCAATCCCATTTTGAGTATGCTATATACTGATCAGATATAACTAAAGGGTGTGTGTATTTACATTTTCTTAACAAGCTTTCATTGACCTTTCTCTGCTAACTTCTTTAATACCTAATTCATCCAACTCATCACTATGATAACCTGGATAATCTGTAGCATAGTGATAGTACACATGAATACAGAGTAGAGACAGTATAAATGTTCCAGTCATGGTTAAGTTGTGGAAACCACAGCAATCATACAGCTGCCACATATAACTGACCCCCTCTTCCCCTCATAGCTGGTTGACCGTGTGTTTGACGAGAGCCTCAACTTCAGGAAGATCCTTCCCATGGTGCAGAACAAGGCCTCTGAGATAAACGGACACCCTGTGGAGCTCCGCCCCCGCGCCCCAGACAGCCTGGACTCTGCCCTCCGCAGACGCACATGGAACAGAGATGAGGCGGTGTTGGACAGTCTGCTGCTCACATCTGTCTCTCAGCTGTCAGCCAAAATCAGACAGTCTGTTGACAAAACAGCAGGAAAAATACGGTAACAGTCAAGCTCTTTAATGTTGTTTATATCTGTATATCTGACATTCACAAGAGATCAAGGAGATATTAGCAAAGCAAGTCTTACCTCTATGAACTATGATTTTTCCAGGATATTGTTCAAAGACAAGGACAGGAATTGGGATGAGATTGAGAGCAAACTCCGATCTGAGAGCGACATACCACTCCTCAAAACCTCCAACAAGGTAAGTAAAAAACAGCTTGTAAATGTATTTTTTCATTAATTTTATTTTATAAATAATGCATCATAACAAAGCAGCTTTTATAAGGAAGAAACGTATATTCCTCTCTCATGCAACGGACTTCCCCTTACATCTCTTGGAATAGGAGATCTCCTCTATCGTCTTGGAGCTGAAGAGAGTGGAGAAGCAGCTACAAGGTGAGATAGCACGGCAGACCAAGGTGAGATAGCACGGCAGACCAAGGTGAGATAGCACGGCAGACCAAGGTGAGATAGCACGGCAGACCAAGGTGAGATAGCACGGCAGACCAAGGTGAGATAGCACGGCAGACCAAGGTGAGATAGCACGGCAGACCAAGGTGAGATAGCACGGCAGACCAAGGTGAGATAGCACGGCAGACCAAGGTGAGACAGCACGGCAGACCAAGGTGAGATAGCACGGCAGACCAAGGTGAGACAGCACGGCAGACCAAGGTGAGATAGCACGGCAGACCAAGGTGAGACAGCACGCAGACCAAGGTGAGACAGCACGGCAGACCAAGGTGAGACAGCACGGCAGACCAAGGTGAGAGGAGTGTGCATTGCTAATAGATTCAGACTTATACACACATTAGTTTCACAACATGCATTCCACCTGCTTCAACATATATGATCACAACCAAACACAAGCTCATATTTTTCAACCATTCTCCTGTATTTCTCATACAGTGATAAATGTCATGGTAGATCCTGACGGCACCCTGGATGCCCTGAGCAGCCTTGGCCTGACCAGCCCCCTTACACCCAAGCCCTCTCCTGGTTCTCAGGGGCCCCAGAAGAGCCTCCCAGGCCCTGCAGCCAAGGGCCACACCGCCTCCTCGGCCCCCACTGAGGGGTCAGGATCTGGGTCAGCCAGAGACCTGGGAAGCCTGCACTTCAACCACATCCACCCGAGTGGAGAAGAGAGTGCCATCACTCAGAAGTGAGGAGGTTCCCACCCTCTGCGATGCTTCGTATATAGAACACCTGCCTCAAATAACAATTTCCCCTCTTTTTAAATATTTCTGAATGAACACCCACCACCCTATAGCCAGTAACCTACCAAAGCTAACAGTAAATCGTTTTTTTTTTATGTGAACCAAGTTTCTAAAAGTGAAATAAGTGTACTGTGGAGCAAACTCATGAAATGTTACTTATTGTATTTTGAATTTCTGTTTTGCAGGTAATCTGTTTTCTATCTATTTTCTGCACAAATTTGTCTTAAATACTACATTTCAACTTCTCTGAGCATTTCTGTACCCAGAGAATCATATATATTGTTATGGTGAAATGCAATTCACACAAAAACATTTTTTGATACGGTTTGAAACTGTTTAAGACTGTTACAGTACCATTTTAAACTATGTTACAGTACAGTAATGCTTGTATGTAGCCTAAAGGGGTCTACACAGGTGAAACAGAGCCGATTTTTGGAACGCGACGCAAACAGACCTCCGTTGGCTCCGTTTGTGTAGACTGTGTAGAGCCCTTAAGCCTGGTCCTTGACCTGAATAACATATTTCATATTATTTGCATTACTTTATATTTTTCCTGTTACGACTATGCGGTATCTTTGTAAACTGGAAGTGAAAACGAAAATCTGACGATGACCGGATCTTTTTCAGCTTGGGCTGTTCTGAATCCCTCCTCTTTACTTTAGTACTTCATACAGTAACATGCTCTTCTGGAGTACATAATAGTTTATAAGATGTACACCCTGAATGGCCTTGGTTGGAGAGAGCTGGTGGGTCTTCTATCAAAAGGACCTCTGTCTGTTTAGTGTTGATTTACAAGGACTTTAAATAGGTATTTGAAATTGTATCAGACAACATGACTGGAACGAAGTTACCGTCAAAGGTTCATTAGCTGTAACCACTGTCGTTAAAGAAAAAAGTTACTGCCAAAGCTTCAACCACTGTCATTACTACATGTATGAATGATGATCATAAGTCATTTGACTTCTATAGCAAGCCTTTTGCTGACATTGAATCGCTCACTATTCTACATTTCCATAAGGGAGGGTGTTTTCATGTACTCATACAGTATGTGTGTTTAGACTAGACATCCTCATTGAGTTTGCTGCTTCTCTTTAGTTCCTTATTGAAGGGTTAGCCTGACCATTTTACAAGCCTTTCCATGTAAAGTTATGTGTCGTAGTATAAAATGTATTCAAGATAGTGCAACAGTATTTAGATACTTTAGCAATAGTGAAGTTAGGTACCAGAAGACATGCTCTCCAACTTTTCTGCTTCATATACAGACCTTGATGTCACTAAGTGCCAAGTTTGAATAGTAGAATGGCATGATGTTTTTAAAGATGAGGAATCATCAAGTAGTGGGCTGAAATTGTATAATTTGTGAAATGTGTCAAAGGCTCTTCAAGAGTGGTTTTAGGATACAAAAGGACAAAAGCAACATTGAACAGCTGATATCAGAATGAGATGCCTCTGTACCTATCCTCTGTTTGTCAGTATATTACATTTTAAAAAGAAAGTTATGGGAATAATGAAGTGCTCGGTACACTTTTGTTGTTAATTTGAAAGTTTACACATTTATCTTATCAGTGTTTTACTTTTCTGTTTCATGTTTTGTATAAACCACCATTTTATTTATTTTGTTGTTAATTCAATGTATTTTATTGTTGCAATTCATGTGTTATGTTTTTTGTTATGTTACTTATTTTCAATTAAATAAAACGTTGTGATTCTTTCCTTATTTACATGGATTTTTGCTGGAGAAACAAGACAGGTTGGTATTCAATGAGTTATAATTTGCACACCTATTTCATGGTGACTCATGTGTTTTTCATACTCAACAGTTTTTAGACTCACCTTTACACTGATGATGATTTGTTTTCACCTTTTTCTTTCATTAGTCCATTGTTGACATAGTCCCAAAATGTTTTGCTTGTCAGCAATCACGTTTTCAAGATATGTAACTTTCAAAATACAGATATCATACAGAAATCTTCGGCTTATGATACAAAATGCATCATAAGGGGAACATTTCTGTATTTTGAAAGTTACATATCTTGAAAACTTGATTGCTGACTTGAAGACTTGTGTTAGCTCCCAGAGCTACTGCCTGGGATTTAGCTCAGCAGGCTAACCCTGTACTCTTTGAAGACTCAGGTTCGTAACTGGCTCTCGAAAACTATAGGCGGTATTCTGCCTCCTCCTTACAATTCTCAGCCACTAGCTTCGTCCACTACTGCCTCATGTGAACTACAATCCCGACGCTGTGTTTGAACTTTTAATAACAATCATCGCTTGCGATATGGCTTTCGAAACATATGGCCCTTATTTTTCATCAGCGAGAAAGAATCCTTCAAATAAAAAAGATACACTTACCGAAGCAGTTACAGATACATACAGATATGGGTGCCTCCAACCGACAAAACTACGCTTAGACACAAGTGTTCGTAACATGCTAGATAGCGAATTAGCACAGGTGGTCGCCTCTTGTCTTCCGCCTGTTTTCCTTGAACAAGAGCTGTAACATGGAGACCTGGCTGTGTGGGAACACTAACCCTATCAAGGTGTGTATCAATTTAACCTTCTTTTTGAAAGATAAACCGTACCGCAAGCCATGCATGTTAATGTTCAGACCGAACGTGGGGCATTTTAACAAACCCCTACTGTCGTAGTAAATATGACCCATTTTAATGTTAGGAGCTTGTTTTCAATCAATGCTGTTCCTATGCAAGAACAATGGACAGAGCCAATATCTTCTCAAGGACAACACCCACGCCACAGGCCACAATCTGGTTGCTCCCCACGAGTCTTTCCTTTGAGAACATACACACATTCACACACACATCTCCATGCATACGCACACTCATCCTCATGCCTCACGAGTTACGCACACACACAAACTGCACTTCTTTCTACTGGTCGGGTGCCAAGGGCAGAGGACTCTGCCGTGCACCAAAGGGGCTTCTACTCTGGACAGAGCAGACCCGCCTCCTACGCCTCGGGAACCAATCAAGGGACTAGAAGAAGGACCCCTTCCTTTGTGTTACATTGTATAAAGTAATGCTGTAAACTCTGTTTTTGATCCCTTTTCAACTGTCTCCATAAGAGGCAACTGAATGGGTCCATGCATGTAGCTTGAGCAGTACCAGCTATCTCTGTTGTTTAATAAACTGCCTTTTGCTTAAGCATATTCCTCTCTGTCTAGCGTCGTTGGTTTGTACTTCCTCTCCTTATGGTTCCACCAACACTACAGAAGACGCCTTCATCAAATGACTCTTATTTGTAATGTAATGGAACCGAGAGTCATGATGAAGGGCTAGTTCTTACCCAGTCTGTCACACTAATTATTGATCTGCCCAGTAGGCCTCAATTCTTCTGCAATTTCTAGATGGAATAGGACCTTCCATCACCAAAAAGTACAGAATCACTGTGGATCATCCTGTAAATTATTATATATATATAATGATATATTTTTTGTCTCTGACACTTTGAAACTGCCTTTCCCACAAACCCTTTGGGCACAAGGGCTAAATGACATCATCGAACTGCGACGTTGCCCAGCGCAACCTGTACCGATCCGAGGCGACTGACATGTAAACATCAAGCTAAACCTTCACATTTTCAAACAACGTGGCAATCAAACTCAAGTCTTTACATTTAATTTAAACGTAGTCAATGCCAAAGATAAGGTAAGATCTTGTTTGCCACTTTGGTCTTCCAATTTTGCATATTTTTCAAAACTAACGTTAGCAAACTAGCTAGTAGCAGCAGAGAACCGTCCTTTAGAAAACAATTTAACCACAGACAAACGGGGGTTAGCTAGTTACCAGTATATTTAATATAACGTTACGCTAGCTAATGTTAGCTAGCTACCCAGCTATTAACAACGTTGTTTTGGACGACAACAAACGATCATAATAAACAAATAACGTTATATCGAAACGTTTGTCTAGTAGTGACACGCTATGGGAGTTGGCCTCTGCGGAGGTTCAGAGTCGGGAGGACTGGACAGGAGGGGAGGAGGATGGCGGAGTTGATCCAGTGTCACTCAACGAGAGAACCGTGTTCTTTATTGGGAATAAAGCAGGGGTAAGCCATTGCCATCTTTATGACAGTGTGTCTGGATAAACTAGCTAACAGTCCTCCAATAGCGAGATCCGGGGTCTCTAAATCTGGTCCTGGAGAGCTAATGATGGTGCAGGCTTTTGTTCCAGCTCAGCACTAACCTACAAATAATCATATTCCCCCCTCTTAGGGTAAAACTACAATTTTGCTCCGGTGCCTCGACAGGTGAGTTTAATCTCATTTTTACATTTTAGTCATTTAGCAGACGCTCTTATCCAGAGAGACTTACAGTTAGTGAATACATATATTTTTTTTTTTATACTGGCCCCCCTTGGGATTTGGAACCCACAACCCTGGCGTTGCAAACGCCATGCTCTATCAACTGAGCTACATCCCTGCCGGCCATTCCCTCCCCTACCCTGGACGACGCTGGGCCAATTGTGCGCCGCCCAATCTCAGTACCACTGATGTATTTTTATAGTAAGATATTAGCATAGCTGTCTCTCTTACTTTTTCGTTATATGTTGTTCTCTTCTAGGGATGAGCCTCCTAAACCAACTCTAGCGTTGGAGTACACCTTTGGCAGACGGGCGCGAGGACACAACACAGTATGACACCTCTTTCACTTGTACAATTCCAGGGAGCTGATAGTGTGTGATCATCAGTTTGACCTGTTGTTCTCCTCATCCAGCCCAAAGACATAGCTCACCTGTGGGAGCTGGGAGGAGGTACCTCCCTATCAGACCTGGTTCAGATCCCCATCACTGCCCAGAACGTCAGGTCAGTCCCACCACCTAAACTGTTTCTTAAATGAGTAGTTCATCACATGCCCTCTTCTCTAAAGCCACTCTGCAGAGACATTGTGCTGATGAAAGTAAAGATGTCTGTCTGTGTGTGATTTCTCAGGTCTCTGTCTGTGGTGCTAGTTCTGGACCTGTCCAAGCCCAACGCTCTGTGGGGAACCATGGAGAGGCTGCTTCAGACAGCACGGACCCAGGTGGAGAAAGCCTGCTCCAAGCCACAAAGGTCAGTAGAGTCCAAAGCTGGGTCCAAGCAGCAGGCCCAGAACAGACCCCCAAGGGTCCTCCCTAAAGACCACCCGGTAAGACAACAGCTTTCTTCTAGTAGTTATGATTTTTTAAAAGCACAGCATTATTAATGTAAAAGGAGTCTTTGCTACATAGGATATTAACTCTGAGTCCCCCAACAGGACAGAGAGCTGATCAACCCCTTCCCTGTTCCACTGCTGATTATTGGCAGCAAGTTTGATATATTTCAGGTGATGTGTTTTCTACTCATCTGAGAGGTATTGATAAGTATATTCACCTTGAAGAATCTAGTTGTTGGATTTGTGTTTACAATTTTTGGCTATTTCTATTAATTTCTGGTTTTGTGGAAAAGTGAGCATATTTGACAGATAAATACATTTTCTTTGTAGGACTTTGACTCTGAGAAGAGGAAAGTGATCTGCAAGACCCTTCGGTTTATTGCTCATTACTACGCAGCTTCTTTAATTGTAAGACCCGTAGGCCTAATAGTCAACATCACATTTGCCAATGTGCCTATGAATATCAGTATTTCACTGTAGCCTATCTCATACAAGTATCTCAAATGCTATGAGTGTTGGTACAGTTTCATTACACAAGATGCTGCCTTTTATTTTCAGTGCTGTCTTTCTATCTTCTGTTCACCTGTCTATTCTCTCTGCCTCACAATCTGTCCATCCTTCCACCTGTAGTTTACCAGCAGCAAGTCTGAGAGCTTGATGTCCAAAACTAAGAGCTTATTCACACAACTAGCATTCGGGACAGAGAAAGGGTAAGAGCTGTTGTATCCTCTATCTGTCAATGCCACAGTCTGTCAATGCCACAGTCTGTCAATGCCACAGTCTACAATGCCACAGTTTGTCAATGCCACAGTCTGTCAATGCCACAGTTTGTCAATGCCACAGTTTGTCAATGCCACAGTTTGTCAATGCCACAGTTTGTCAATGCCACAGTTTGTCAATGCCACAGTTTGTCAATGCCACAGTTTGTCAATGCCACAGTCTGTCAATGCCACAGTTTGTCAATGTCACAGTTTGTCAATGCCACAGTCTGTCAATGCCACCGTTTGTCATCATTTGAGAGCACTAGACTTAGGCCCAGTGTAATTAATGTCCACTGTCATTCAATATTAACACAGATTTACATGTTTCCTCCTATTCTGACAGGAAATCTATGTCCTCTGACCTCAGTAAACCTCTGATCATTCCTGCTGGGATGGACTCTCTCAGCCAGATAGGTGAGTTGTGTTGTGTCTAGCAACCCCCTGTGGTAACAATCATTACTTCAGTGTTAAAGTGCTCTACTGTTTATGAGACTGATACTGAGTGTGTTATTGTAACATGACACAGTTGATGTCACTCTACTTTCCAGGTTCTCCCCCAACCACAGATGTGGACATTGGGACTCTTCATGCTAAAAACCCTCTAGATCTGTGGAAGAAAGTGTTTGAGGTCGTTTTCCCTCCTGAGGTAATTCCTGCACTACGAACAAACACACACACACACACACACACACACAGGTTAATATATGTGTGTGTGATACTGATCCATTACTCATGTCTTACACCAGAACACCAGTGAGCACCACAGAGAGCTGAAGGACCCAGCCAAGGACCCCCAGTATAGTGAGCCCCAGATTGACTCCATGAGGGCTCAGAAAGACACGGTATGAACCCTGTCTCAACTCCAATGTTTCTGATCTGATTGGTCAAAAGAAAAAGTGGGGGGAAAATCTGAATTGGGCTGCATGTATAAACGCAACCCTAGGGTTAGAAGAGTTGGCTACAGCACACACTGTATGGGTCCATGGAGATTGTCAACATTATCATGTTCTTCTAATCTAGCTCAACCATCTCTACAGTTACACTGCATTGCCTTGTAGTAACCCTGAACTAAAGTAATCTGGCTGCAGCCAAGAGTCCAGATTATGTTTTATTGTCACTGAATCAGATAGCACTCCCATTGGACAGGGATATGATGGGTGGAGTCAGCCAATAGGAGTTGAGAGGCTGGGGTACTCCATGCCAATATACAGAATGTGGATACTAAAGACTCAAACACGTGCCTTGATAGATGAGTCTAGGAACCCAGACAGAGCCATTTGGTGGAACTTGCTTCAGATGCACCCTTGATAGATGGGTTTTTATGAGGTCAGAATTCAGTTCCGGGTCACGCTGAGTTCATAAGTTTTTACCAGAAATACTGATTGACTCTCTGTCATATACAGCTAACTGAATCGGTCAGCTGGACCCTGAACAACTTTCTGTTATACCAGCTTACATTGTTTGACAGTGATCTTGCATGGTATCCTGACATGGTTTTAACACTATATGATCCAAAGTATAGATAAACTATATAGAATGAACCCCAAACACTCATGATAACATTTTGCCCTCTGTCTTTTCTAAAGGAACTGGATCAGTACAAGAGAAACGTGACCAAGTCTTGGAAAGGCCTGGAACTGGAGACCTAACTTAATTGACTCATCACCTCTCTCAGCCAATGAGATCAACAGAACAGAATGTTCTAGAGCACAGATAGACTTCAGCCATGGCAGAGTCCTGTACTCTTTTAATAAACCGCACAGACTTCAGCCATGTCAGACACCTGTACAGTCATTTAATAAACCCAGAGAACTGCTCCCATTATCATATACTGTAGAACGTACTATATTTCAGGAATCCTATTCTACAATAGGCCTAGTTGTAGAGATTGTCTCTGTACAATACGTTTCATATCGATTGTTTTGGATTCATACATAGATTTTCCTATTCATACATACAAATGTTGTATGGTTAGTCTTAATTTAAAAAATGTAGGCTATTTTGAAAAAAATATTGTTTACTTTACATTTTTACAACAAGAAAGCAAAACAAATGTTTATTTTTATAAGGAGATTGCAACATACTGGCATGTCACTTTCTGCGAGCGTAGAAAACACATTAGATATCCAACAATAAGTAATAACATTACAGTAGTACTTTATCATTCACTAGATTTGTTGCCATACTGCCATCAGAGACGTCACACCTATCACTTGCTTTGCTCATGACACTCCTAGTAATTGTGATACCCATGAAAGTGGTTCTTGAGTTGGACTATCTTTACAGGTCCAACTTTACTACATAAGGAAGTCCAGTATTCAATAACAGCAGAAATGACTCCTCCATTTCTCCATCCTAAATGGGCAGGGAATATAACTCAATTTCTTTTGTTTCTTACTTTCATTTAGACAGTGAAATGAGAACGATGGAAGGGGAGGGACTGCATAGAAGGTGCAGCACCAAAGATTCGTAATGACTGGAGCGGAATGAATGGTATCAAACACATGGTTTTGATACCATCCATTCCAGCCATTATGAGCCGTCCTCCCCTAACCAGCCTCCTGTGCTCCCACAGCCCTTTCAGTCTATGATGATACTGTTGGTGTCAGGATCTGTTACAGTGTTGGAAGAGGCGGTCTCTGTTTCAGTGTTACATTTACATTTGTCATTTAGCAGACGCTCTTATCCAGAGCGACTTAGTGAGTGCATACATTTTTTTTCCCATACTGTGTTGGAGTTCATGTTACTCAGGCATGGTTTGACAACATTGGACCATTTTGATGTTATTGTAACTCAATATTAGTTTCCCCGCAGATGTACAATATAAAAATCAGCCTGATCTGACTTACTGAGTGATTATCTACTACTGCAGATTTGAGACAGTCGGTCACCTGTTACAGGGAATAGGGTGTCAGTTCAGACAGACCAAATGTGACTGACTGGCTCAAATTGCTCTTATGTAGCAACATTTAAAATTGTGTTTTTTACATTGGATAAAAGTAGAGGCTCAGTGCTACAAATTGTATGTCATACACTGCATTTGAGGAACAATGGTAAAGTAATTCTGCTTTGAAAGTTGATAAACTTGTAACCTCACTTTTGAGAAAATGGCCTTTGAATGTTTTGGTACCTACTGTAGAGCTCTTCTTTGTCTACACCAATTCAGCATCATTCACACACTCTTAAGCCTTAGCCCCACCCATCTCTTTAAGGATTCACATTTTTAGTCATTTAGCAGACGCTCTTATCCAGAATAACTTACAGTTAGTGAGTGCATACATTCACATGTGAAGTCATGTGCTAAACAGTGAGTAGTGTAGTAAAGATTAAGACTAAAAGTAGTAGCCTACAACAAGGAAACATTCCAGGTAAACAGAAATAATATTTATTTTATAAATATTAGATGACCCAGACACACTTGTCTAAATTGATGGTCATGTGAAATAAATGCTATAATCCCCAGCCACATCTTGCTAAGTGGATGGGTCTCTACAGAAGGTGTAAACGGTACAGCCAAATGGTTACTTGCATAGTAGTAATATAAAGAAAATAATACACAGTATGTACAAGAACAATATCAATAACGATAGTGATAGATGAAGTAGTTATATGCATACAATCAGGGGTAAAGTGGCACTGCAGGTAGTGCTGATGACTGGTCCGTCTGAACCACGCATGAACAAGGGAATCTATTTCGGAGAGCCTGTTTCTGTCCTGCCCTTGACTTTGGTGCAGGGCATGTGATGTCCATAGCCTCTTCGTCGCAAAACTCACTGATCTTCTCAAAAAGATACGTTTGTCTAGCTGTGTCCAGTCCAGGTGGTGCTTGTACAGGCAGACCATCTATGGGAGGAAGGACGTCAGCGTTGCGCAGCAGCTGAAACCTGGTCCTGACTGAGTCCGAACGCTCCTTGGTGACAACAACACCAGGCTCCACAGCATCGAAGCTGTAAAACAGGAAATAACAAAAATAGAGGACATTACAACCTCGCACAACATCAATTCACCTCCGAAGTTTAGATTAGAATAATAACCTCATACAATGCAATGAAAATGATTCAAAAGTTTAACACCTACTCATTCAAGGGTTTCTTTATTTTTACTCTTTTCTACATTGTAGAATAATAGTGAAGACATCAAAACTATGAAATAACACATATGGAATGATGTAGTAACCAAAAAACATGTTAAACAAATCAAAATATTTTATATTTGAGATTCTTCAAAATAGACACCCTTTGCCTTGATGACAGCTTTGCACACTCTTGGCATTATCTCAATCAGCTTCATGAGGTAGTCACCTGGAATGCATTTCAATTAACAGGTGTGCCTTAAGTTAATTTGTGGAATGTCTTTCCTTCTTAATGCATTTGAGCAAATCAGTTGTGTTGTGACAAGGTAGGGGGGTATACATAAGATAGCCCTATTTGGTCCATATGGCAAGAACAGCTCAAATAAGCAAAGAGAAACCAAGTGTAGTGCACTGTTACAGGGAAGACCAAGCAGAAACAACAAGCTAACTCACACAGAACTTCAGCATGCCAGTGTAAGATGACGCCCCCATGACTTGGTAGATGATTCCAATCCAGTCCTGTACCGCTCCCTTGGTAATGTCATCATCCAGCCTCATGACAAAGGCCACAAACAGGCCATAGATTAGGTTCTGGGACAGACGCATCAGGACCCATCTTGTCTCGAGACAGGAGGACTGTGAGGAACCTACAGAAAGAGAAAGCGAGAGGTTAGACAGGTGGACTGAGCCAGACAGTAAATCAGGAGGTGCCATCACACTACCACATCATAGGCTACTATACCCTTAGAAATGAACCTTATATTTATTTTCCTTCATAATCAATAGCAGTACAGCAGATACAATAGATGAGGTGGGTTAGCAAGCCAAGTGTGGCAGAGTAGTTTGACCACTGACCTGAGAAGCACAGCCAGTTTGGCCAGGCAGCTGGGCGACTCCTCGCTCTTGAAGGGATCCTGGGTTTGTCTGTCCGCTGGCAGCTCTGCTCAATTTGTCCAAGCATGCTCTGGTAGATCTGAGTCCTGACCGGACGAGGTGATCTCGTGCATGCGGCTGTAGGTGATGGCCTCTCACTGCAGCGTGTCCACCGAAGTCAGATCCACTGTTGGTCAATCCATAGGACAGACCAGGAGGGAGGGTCAATAGAGAGATAGGGGCGGTACATTAATACATTGTGTGAAGTTAATATATTACTGTACCATAGATATCCAGGATATCTGCCAGGACCTAGGATCAATGGAGACAATCCTGTATCTCTTGACACATTCATGAAAATAGTCATGGCCTCTAAACCTTCAAGCTGCATACTGGACCCTATTCCAACTAAACTACTGAAAGAGCTACTTCCTGTGCTTGGCCCTCCTATGTTGAATATAATAAATGGCTCCCTATCCACTGGATGTGTACCAAACTCACTAAAAGTGGCAGTAATAAAGCCTATTGAAAAAGCCAAACCTTGACCCGGAAAATGTAAAAAAAACTATCGACCTATATCGAATCTCCCATTCCTCTCAAACACCTCGCCTAAAACTTTTGCACAGCAACTCACTAATTATAGAGGCGAAAGAAACACACACCTATTTAGGCGAGGTGCTGGCTAACGGAGTAAAACACTTGAAAAAGAAAAGGAGAGCCGCACACTCTAGTAGCTCAGATGCAATAATTTAATATACTAATAATCAACGTTTCGACAGACAAGCTGTCTTCATCAGGGTATAATGACAAACACTGCGGGTCACTAGTTTATATAGTGTCAAAGGACACACGCAGATGTCTGTAATCATGGCCGGGTGTGGCCTAATAGCATTGGTTAATTCACAGATAAACAGAACATACAAAAAACATGGATAGCATACGATCATAGATACAACTTGGCTACATAGGCCCATAAACATTTACAATGAATAGCAAAATCACAAGAATGGCTTCAAATCAAAGTCTAAGTTGAGACCGAAGGGAGCAAGGGTCTTTAAATTAAAGATCCAGGCAGCCTCTCGTTTTAACAATAAATTGTCGAGGTCACCCCCTCTCCTAGGGAGGGTGACATGTTCGATGCCGATATAACGTAGGGACAAAATCGAGTGGTTCGCTTCCAAAAAGTGGGCAGCGACTGGGTATGTCGAGTTTTTGCACCTAATGGTGCTACGATGTTCCGAGATTCATACTTTTAATTCGCGCTTTGTTTTACCCACATAATGTTTACCACAAGGATAAGTTATAAGATAAATAACTGCCTTAGTGGAGCACGTAATAACACCTTTGATTGGGATCTGTTTCCCTGTTTGGGGGTGTTTAAAGGATCTACATTTGTAAGTGCCATTGCATTGAGCGCAGCCGTTACACTTGTAGTTTCCATCCGATAGAGGCGCAAATAGACGTTGTGCAGGGATATTTAGGGGTGGTAAATCCGAGTTTACCAATTGTTCTCTAAGGTTTCTGCCCCACGAGAATACTGTAGTGTATTAAGATTATGACTTGGTGAATGTTTTTCAGTGGAACCTGAGAGGATGTTTATTTTAGTGTCAGAGGGAATTGTTTTAGTGTGACGCCACATACAACAGACAGGAAGTGTGTGTTGTAGACAGGGGATTGGACAGTAGAGGGAGCCACCCATATCTTGGGAAGATTATATATACTGGGTAAAAACGAAGAAGAGGTTAGAACAGACATATTATCTTTGGACACTGTTCTCCAGCCCCTGCAGGGTCTGTAAACTTATGCTGACATCTTGTGATATAAATAAAACTTATAATCAAAGAACAGCCTAAGCGGACTCTTTGTTTGACAGCAATAATTACCAGCATTGACTCGATACTACAATACAACCAAGGGAGGGTCCGAAAAGACATTACCAATACTGTCATCGGATCTTAGAATGTGCCAATGTTCGTGAACGATTCCCTTAATTTGTTCAGAGCACTTTGAATAGCGTGTAGTTAGAAAGCAAGAATGCTTCTTTTTGCGAGACTGTCCCTGAAAGAGGTTAAATCTCGATTTGTTTTGAATTTTCTCAATGGCAGTATTAATCTGACCATTTTTGTACCCTCTCTCCTTGAATTTTCTTTGCGTGTCAGCCATATTTCGGTCGAAATCTGATTGTTTTTTAACAAATGATTTTAATTAGACAGAATTGGCTGTAGGGCAAACTGTTTTTCAAGGGAAGCGGGTGACAACTATCAGCCCTCAACAAACTGTTACGATCAGTAGGTTTCCTGTAAAGATCAGTGTTTCCTCACACAAAATCAGAAGATCAAGGAAACTGATTTGACGTGTGTCAGATTGCATAGTAAATCTCAGGTGCTCAGAACAAGAGATAAGAAAAGCATAGAATGCCTGGAGCTGTTTTAAGTCACCCCTCCATAGAACAAAAATATCATCAATGTACCGTTTCCAAATAATAATGTTAGGCAATAAAACATTTTTGAGAGGATTGAAAATTGACTGTTTCTCAATGTAACCCACATACAAATTAGCATAGTTAGGAGCCATAGGAGATCCCATAGCAGTACCTTTCGTCTGAATAAATAAATAATTTAGAAACATTAAGTAGTTGTGTGTGAGTACTATTTCAGCCAGTGTTATAATGCATGCACTGGAAGGTAGTTCATTTGGGTCACGTTGCAGAAGAAAATGTTCCATGGCTTCAAAACCGCCCTCTTGTGGAATATTTGTATATAACGACTCAACATCAAAAGTAACTAACAAGGTATTATCAGGGAGAGGCTCAAGAGATTCAATAATAGAGATCATACTGCTGGTGTCCTTTACAAAGGAGGGGAGCTGTTCTGCGAGAGGTCTAATAAAAAAGTCAACAAAGGTCGATAAAGGGGCTGCTACTGCATCAATGCCCACTCCAATAGGGCGCCCTGGAGGTTTTGTAACATTCTTGTGTAATTTTGGCAAAGTATAGAAAGTGGCAATTTTAGGGTGTTGAATAGGCAAAAAATCGTCTTCATTTTTGGTGATTTTACCAGAACTTAAATACCCATCTAGGACAGTAAAGATAGTGTTCTGAAATTGGTAAGTGGTGTCACTTCTGAGTTTCTTGTCAAAGGTGTTGTCAAGCAGCAACTCACTGCCTTCCTGAAGACAAATCATGTATACGAAATGCTTCTGTCTGGTTTTAGACCCCATCATAGCACTGAGACTGCACTTGTGAAGGTGGTAAATTACCTTTTAATGGCGTCAGACCAAGGCTCTGCATCTGTCCTCGTGCTCCTAGACCTTAGTGCTGCTTTTGACACCATCGATCACCACATTATTTTGGAGAGATTAGAAACCCTAATTTGTCTACAAGGACAAGTTCTTGCCTGGTATAGATCTTATCTGTCGGAAAGATATCAGTTAGTCTCTGTGGATGGTTTGTCCTCTGACAAATCAGTTGTAAGTTTCGTGATTCCTCAAGATTCCGTTTTAGGACCACTATTGTTTTCACTATATATTCTACCTCTTGGTGATGTCATTCGGAAACACAATGTCAACTTTCACTGCTATGCGGACGACACACAGCTGTACATTTTGATGAAACATGGTGAAGCCCCAAAATGTCCTACCCTGGAAGCCTGTGTTTCAGACATAAGGAAGTGGATGGCGGTATATTTTTTACTTTAAAACTCAGACAAAACAGAGATGCTAGTTCTAGGTCCCAAGAAACAAAGACATCTGCTGTTAGATCTGACAATTAATCTTGATGGTTGTACAGCCGTTTCAAATAAAACTGTGAAGGACCTCAGCGTTACTCTGGAGCCTGATCTCTCTTTTGACGAACATATTGTCGTGACGTGACTTACTTTAATGTATGACTGTTATTTATCGAATCACCTAACTATGTTTATTGTCACTCGATTAAATTAATCATGTAACAATTAACTCATTAGGAATTTGGGGCACCACGGAAGAAGTTGTTTAACGAGTTACCATCTCCCGAATAAACTCTTAGAAGATATATGTTATATATATTGAAAACAGTCACTTATTAAATAATTACCTCTTATCAGTCTCATTCTGAATGTTGCATAATCCTTGAACCTGCAAGAACCCTAACCTTATTGATGAATCAGCAAAACACAAATTGGCTTAATTATTTATTTACTAACTAACTAAATAATAACACAATACAAACACACACACACACACACATAGGTTATTGATTACTAACGTAATACAATGAAAACAGGTCCCTAGTGAACTGGACTAACAATAGCATGAATGCTTGGAAGGGAGAGACATAGATTAAAACTATTGTGGTTACTTTGGAAATTATGCTCACGGTAATCATAATACTTATGCACCCTAATAACGCTAATTCGGATTAGAAATGCAACATGCATTTACGTGTAGCTGTCCTCGATAATTGAGTTGATGATGGACAGTAGGACTCTGGTTTGCCTTGGTAGAGTTTTTTAGTCTCCCGAGTGGCGCAGTGGTCTAAGGCACTGCATCGCAGTGCTAGCTGTGCCACTAGAGATCCTGGTTCGAATCCAGGCTCTGTCGTAGCCGGCCGTGACCTGGAGACCCATGGGGCGGCGCACAATTGGCCCAGCGTCGTCCAGGGTAGGGGAGGGAATGGCCGGCAGGGATGTTGGTAGAGCATGGTGTTTGCAACGCCAGGGTTGTGGGTTCGATTCCCGCGGGGGGCCAGTATGAAAAATAAATACAAATATGTATGTACTCACTAACTGTAAGTCGCTCTGGATAAGAGCGTCTGCTAAATGACTAAAATTTAATGTAAAAATGTTGTAGTGCTGGTTAGAATGAATACTTCAGATGTACCAGCGGTTGTCTGAGAGGGATTGTCCACTCCACCTCCTGTCTTAGTGAAAGTTCTCTAGACGACTATACATGCCAGCTGCAGACTGAAATGATAAGGTCTAGTGCATTGTCTTCTTCTTCACCTCGTGTAGAGGTTGAGAGTTTGAGAGTTTCTCCATTTCAAACGTTTGGACTAATGTCTCATGTTTTCTGGGCTTCCTGGTCTGCTGGTCTGTAGAGTTTCAACCATTTTAAGCCGTGAGTTTATGCCATGTTTGTGCTCATCTGGGCATGGCCACTGACTGAGAACAAATCAATATGGAAAACAATCATCTCATCTAGAATGCTACAATCACATTGTTATCTTCACAAAAGTATTATTATACTTAATCATTCGTTTTATACAACCATTAGATGCAAACCTCATAACTGGGAAGTGTACACCCCCAGAGATACAGTTATGTTGTTCCACCATCTTTAATGACATCACAACATAGTAACACATTTATTTTCTTCATTATTTTAAGTAGGAATATTGTTTCATTATCCACTTTTAGATGTTGGAGTCTTGGCGGGAAGACATCCTTTGTCTCACAGGGAAATTCCCTCTCCCAATTCTGCATGGCACGGAAAATAAAGTTTCTGCAAGGAATTTACGACCGGTCATAAAACTGTCCCCCAAGAAAGGGGGTGTTCAAACCTTTGCCTAGCCGGAATCTTTGATCCTCAGCCCATGAGGGCAAGTCATGACAATATGAAGAATATTTCAAGGGATGCTTTTTTCCATCTTCGTAACATTGCAAAAATCAGAAACGTTTTGTCCAAAAACGATGCAGAAAAGCTAATCCATGCTTTTGTCACTTCTAGATTAGACTACTGCAATGCTCTACTCTCCAGCTACCCGGATAAAGCACTAAATAAACTTCAGTTAGTGCTAAACACGACTGCTAGAATCCTGACTAGAACCAAACAATTTGATCATATTACTCCAGTGCTAGCCTCTCTACATTGGCTTCCTGTTAAGGCTAGGGCTGATTTCAAGGTTTTACTGCTAACCTACAAAGCATTACATTGGCTTGCTCCTACCTATCTCTCCGATTTGGTCCTGCCGTACATACCCACACGTACGCTACGGTCACAAGACGCAGGCCTCCTTATTGTCCCTAGAATTTCTAAGCAAACAGCTGGAGGCAGGGCTTTCTCCTACATTTACATTTTACATTTTAGTCATTTAGCAGACACTCTTATCCAGAGCGACTTACAGTTAGTGCATACATTTTTTATTTATTTTTTCATACCCCCCGTGGGAATTGAACCCACAACCCTGGTGTTGCAAACACCATGCTCTACCAACTGAGCTACATCCCTACAGAGCTACATTTTTATGGAATGGTCTGCCTATCCATGTGAGAGACACAGACTCGGTCTCGACCTTTAAGTCTTTACTGAAGACTCATCTCTTCAGTAGGTCCTATGATTGAGTGTAGTCTGGCCCAGGGGTGTGAAGGTGAACGGCAAGGCACTGGAGCGACGAACTGCCCTTGCTGTCTCTGCTTGGTCGGCTCCCCTCTCTCCACTGGGATTCTCTGCCTATGACCCTATTACGGGGGCTGAGTCACTGGCTTACTAGTGCTCTTCCATGACGTCCCTAGGAGGGGTGAGTCACTTGAGTGGGTTGAGTGACACACGTGATCTTCCTGTCCTGTTTTGCAACCCTCGGGCTCGTGCGGTGGAGGAGATCTTTGTGGGCTATACTCAGCCTTGTCTCAGGGTAGTAAGTTGGTGGTCTGTTGATGTCTCTCTAGTGGCGTGGGGGCTGTGCTTTGGCAAAGTGGGTGGGGTTATATCCTGCCTGGTTGGCCCTGTCCGGGGGTATCGTCGGACGGGGCCACAGTGTCCCCCGACCCACCCCTGTCTCAGTCTCCAGTATCTATGCTGCAATAGTCTATGTGCCGCGGGGCTAGGGTCAGTCTGTTATAGCTGGTGTAATTCTCCTGTCTTATCTGGTGTTCTGTGTGAATTTATGTATGCTCCCTCTAATTCTCTATCTCTCCCTCTCTCCCTCCCCTCCCGGAGGACCTGAGCCCTAGGATCATGCCTCAGGACTACCTGGCCTGATGACTCCTGGCTGACCCCAGTCCACCTGGTCATGCTGCTGCTCCAGTTTCAACTGTTCTGCCTGCGGCTAGGGAACCCTGACCTGTTCAAGGGACATGCTACCTTGTCCAGGACCTGCTGTTTTTGACTCTCTCTCTACCGCACCTGCTGTCTCGACCTCTGAATGCTCGGCTATGAAAAGCCAACTGACATTTACTCCTGAGGTATTGACCTGTTGCACCCTCTACAACCACTGTGATTATTATTTGACCCTGCTGGTCATCTATGAACATCTTGAAGAACAATCTGGCCTTAAATGGCCATGTACTCTTATAATCTCCACCCGGCACAGCCAGAAGAGGACTGGCCACCCCTCAGAGCCTGGTTCCTCTCTAGGTTTCTTCCTAGGTTCCTGCCTTTCTAGGGAGTTTTTCCTAGCCACAATGCTTCTACATCTGCATTGCTTGCCGTTTGGGGTTTTAGGCTGGCTTTCTGTATAGCACTTTGTGACATCTGTTGATGTAAAAAGGGCTTTATAAATACATTTGATTGATTTAATTTGATTAATATCAAAGGGGTTCTAGTATTCTGGACACTTGTAGCCACAGGTGCTGAAAAAGTCCACCATCTCCCCGGCCACAGAACACCCGTTCTCTTTTACTCATTATGGCTATTCTACTGAAGAGCAGGGGAACACACAGGGCTGGAGTTAGTCCCCACCCATTAACATAACAGAACTAAACAACAACAGAATACAATGCATTAACAGACTATTCTCATGGATGAAAACAGCCTGAATGATTGATATAACCACTGAACATAAAGACATAACACTAAGTAGCTTCATTCTTGTTCCCTCACCCTGAAGAGTTCAGAGCGTGGCTGGTGGATGGTCACTATGATGATGCGCTCCCTTCTGGCCAGCTCAGCCAGTAAAACAACAATCTGATTGGCCGTCATGCTGTCGAGGCCCATGGTTGGCTCGTCCAGAAGGATGACCTCTGTAACGACATCACATGTCCCAAAGTCACACATCAGGAAATATCTAACATAGGGGGAAAAAATCCTAATTAATTTGTATAAATGTTAAAAACAAAGTTGAACTTTTTAAAATGGCAAAGTCCCTCTCTAAGGGACAACTCTAAGATAAGTGTGTTCTTTTCCGTTAATTTCTCAAATTAACACAATTAAAATATTGCCTCTTTATAAAGGATGAGTGGAATTAAAAGATGCATTAATTGTGTGATGATGAACTAATTTCCTGGTTGATTGGCGAGGCAGCGGATGGGAACCCTTCATTAATGTGGCCCAGTGTTTGGGTGGAGAGTGGTCCATCTAATCCGAATGAGGCCTGAGACCTCCTCACCCCCCTGGGTGTTCACAGGCCCTGATAAACTTCACCTGGGACCCCCCCACAGGATTCACTCAGCTTAATCCTGAGTGTATGATAACCCTGCCTTTCATTACCCCCCACCCCCATCTCTCCCCGCGCCTCTGTCCATTCCTCTCTGTTTCTAGTCTATTATTACTTTGTGAGGACTTTTGATGATCAACTTTTTCCTCTGCTCAAGGTGACATACTCTTATCCTAACAATGCACAGTATAATCCATGATGTTGAAAATGAGTTTTCTTTGTTTTGTAAAACAGCCTGTATTTGTCTTCACATATTTTGGTCATGTATGGTATAGCTAGCTATGTTTTTGTTTAAGGGGCCTTTACATGCATGTCGCCTGAAATTCTGCACAGACAATGACCAAAGACAGCTTCTTTGTTCTCACTAGGTACCTGAAGCAACTGCATGGCAATGGACACCCTCATCCTCTGTCCCCCAGAGATCCCTGCAAAGATGCGTCCTCTGATCACACTGTGGGTCATGTGACCTAGACTCAGCTCCGCCAACACTTGCAGGCCAGGCCAAGAGGTCAGGGGTCAACACCCTATCACAGTTGACACCAGAGTCGCTTGAAAAAATCTAATCTAGTGTATCTTCTTTTTTATTTTTACCCTTTTTCTACCCAATTCCGTGATATCCAATTGGTAGTTACAGTCTTGTCCCATCGCTGCAACTCCCGTACGGACTCGGGAGAGGCGAAGGTCGAGAGCCATGCATCCTCCGAAACACGACCCTGCCAAGCCACATTGCTTCTTGAAACACTGCTCGCTTAACCCGGAAGCCAGCCGCACCAATGTGTCGGAAGAAACACTGTAGCGTGCATGCGCCTGGCCCGACACAAGGAGTCACTAGAGCGGGACAAGGAAATCCCAGCCGGCCAAACTCTACCCTAACCCGGACGACGCTGGGTCTGTAGTGACGCCTCTAGCACTGCGATGCCCTAGTGTATCTTCTTTAATGTGTCTCTGTTGTAGGCCATCCCTGGTCTAGAGGTCATCTCTAGTCTGTCTCTGTTGTTGGCCATCCCTGGTCTAGAGGTCCTCTAGTCTGTCTCTGTTGTTGGCCATCCCTGGTCTAGAGGTCGTCTCTAGTCTGTACGACTTCCACCTTCTTGTGGATGACGTCTGCTGAGAGTCTCCTCCACTGTCAGGTAACTCAGCAAGTTGTCCCTCTACAGAGGAAGACAGAAAGCCAGGGATAAAGAGAGGTTATGAGATCAACAGCTCAGTAGTCCATGTGTCCATTGTGTATGTATCAGTGGTCCATGTGTTGTGTATGTATCAGTAGTCCATGTGTTGTGTATGTATCCGTAGTCCATGTGTTGTGTATGTATCGGTAGTCCATGTGTTGTGTATGTATCGGTAGTCCATGTGTTGTGTATGTATCGGTAGTCCATGTGTTGTGTATGTATCAGTAGTCCATGTGTTGTGTATGTATCAGTAGTCCATGTGTTGTGTATGTATCAGTAGTCCATGTGTTGTGTATGTATCCGTAGTCCATGTGTTGTGTATGTATCCGTAGTCCATGTGTTGTGTATGTATCGGTAGTCCATGTGTTGTGTATGTATCAGTAGTCCATGTGTTGTGTATGTATCAGTAGTCCATGTGTTGTGTATGTATCAGTAGTCCATGTGTTGTGTATGTATCCGTAGTCCATGTGTTGTGTATGTATCAGTAGTCCATGTGTTGTGTATGTATCAGTAGTCCATGTGTTGTGTATGTATCAGTAGTCCATGTGTTGTGTATGTATCGGTAGTCCATGTGTTGTATATGTATCGGTAGTCCATGTGTTGTGTATGTATCGGTAGTCCATGTGTTGTGTATGTATCAGTAGTCCATGTGTTGTGAAAAATTTTTTTTATGCACTCACTAACTGTAAGTCGCTCTGGATAAGAGCGTCTGCTAAATGACAAAAAATGTAAAAAATGTAAAATATGTTGTGCATGTATCAGTAAACTTTCTACAATCCTTCAGAGATCATACTCAGAGCACCATGTGTCCTCTGGAAAATGGTCTACTAACTCTGCACAGATAGAGGACACTGTCTGTTACCTCAGTGACCTGTGTTACAGGTGAGGAGGTCTGTGTGAGCTGTGAATGTATGGCAGCTCTATGTGCAGGTTGACGTTTGTTGTGATGAATCTTGCCCAGGAGGCAGAACTGAGTGATTTCCGCTAGATGCGCAAGCTACAAAGTAAAACCTTTCTATAGAGTAAAAATACATTTTTAAAAAATGTGCTTTTTGGTCTTAATTTAAGGTTAGGGTTAGCAGTGTGGTTAAGGTTAGGTTTAAAATAAGATTTTATTTGTATTTTTATTTTTTTTTCACCTTAATTTAACCAGGTAAGCCAGTTGAGAACAAGTTCTCATTTACAACTGCGACCTGGCCAAGATAAAGCAAAGCAGTGCGATAAAAACAACAACAACACAGAGTTACATATGGAATAAACAAAACGTACAGTCAATAACACAATAGAAAATGTATATACAGTGTGTGCAAATGTAATAAGTTATGGAGGTAAGGCAATAAATAGGCCATAGTGCAAAAATAACTTTGTGGCTGTGTCAGCTAGTGACCACTCTGCAGAGCTGCCTCCAGGGCAAGATTCATGACAATAAATGCCAACCTGCATATAATGTTGTCTGTTTATTGTCTGCTCCTAATATGGATTAAATGGGCTAAACGTTAATGATTGACTGACAGCACAGCCCTGCTCCTAATATGGATTAAATGGGTTGAACGTTACCGATTGACTGACAGCACTGCTCCTAATATGGATTAAATGGGTTGAACGTTACCGATTGACTGACAGCACAGCCCTACTGGATTTTGGAACTTCGAGGTGCTCATGCACCGTGTGTGTGTGTGTGTGAATGACAATGTATAGTACTCTATCACACAGTATATGCTTCCAGAGCAACACTACCTGTAACGACTATAGCCTGAACCTCATGAACCTGGAGTTTAAAACCAGAACTCTCCAGCTCCTCCTCTTAATTACTGAGAGATTTAATATCACCATCTCATCCAAGGCTTAGGAGGGACATTTAATGACTGGATTAGTTTATGGCCCCGGTGAGCATGGAGGATTTTATCTGCAGTAAAAGGAGAGATTATTTCAAAGGACTGGGGTATAAACTCAGTGATTTAATTTAGCTGTGGATACACATGAACACCCCCAAGAAAGCTTCTTCATACAGCAATCTGTAACTCTTCTGCTGCCACCCTGGCTGGTCACCCTTCCCCTACTTGAACTGAGTAGAGTTTATGTGAGTGTCTTCGTGCACATTCCCTCTGTTTACCCCATGCTAGACATTTCACCGACTCTGTCACTTTCTCATGCAGCAGTTCACAGGACAAAGCTCAACGTAATGTCAGCCAGCAAGAACACACACGTTTATACTGCTAGCAAATATGATATGCTAAGCACAATATTTATGGCGGTCTGTGAGTAGTGAGTGAGAGGTGAGACTGTATTAGTGTGTTTACATCCCGTTGACAGATATCTCCCAGAAGAGTGCCTGAGTCCCCAATCCTCCCAGAGATAGCATCCAGGAGAGTGGTCTTCACTGAGCCTGGCACACACAGAAAGCCAAGGGCAGCACAGTATGAGACAAATATGATTCTAGTAGAAGTATGCAGTATTTCACAAACATTGCATGGTAAAAGGAGGCTTTGTACTATACAATGTACTCTAGGCCTATGTCAGGTATGATTTGTGCATTTATGTTCAACTGTGGTAAATATTTTAAGTTACTGATTATGTTAGTAGTCTCAGCACCCAGAACCCAGGGCCGGATTACCGACCGGGCACGCAGGGCATGTGCCCTGGAGCCCCGACCTCCAGGGGGCGCTGAACCATTTTTCTTTAATAGCATATTAGCATATGTACACGTCGGTTGGGGGACCCTGGAGGTCGGGCCTCCCCCAGACAGCATATGAACACGTCATAAGCCATGGCAAAATGTGTAGAATTGCAGAAAATTAGCTTTAAAACTGCAAAATGTTCTCTCAGCCTCATGTTAAAATGTGCAGAATAGCATGAGAGTAGGTATAATAATTTGGCGGGCCTGGAGATGGGGGCCCCGGGGCCCCAGATGTGATGGTAGTCCGGCCCTGCCAAACTAAATGTTTAATCTGTCACCAGCTTGTCAGCTATACTGGCGTGTTTGTGTCCCCTGTCTGAGTTCCCCAGTATGCCCACGATGTGCCCACTGTTCACATGGAAGGAGACGCCATTGAGAATCTGTCTGGTCCATTTCTTTTTGAAGGTGGGGAGGTCCCACCAAGGCCCCACACGCTTACTGACACACACAGACACCGTTTACTGAATCTGTATTATGAGTATAATTCCTGTAATGACCTGTACAGTAGGTACACAGATAGACATGCACTGCTGCTCTGCTTTGGATGAGCTGATACACTGTTTCAATTTTTACCTCACTGTTACTGTACCAGAATAGTACATAGAGGCACAAACCCTGCTGCTGGATGCAAGGGTTTACTGGTATAACAACCTCTGTTTTATGTAATGATTTTGACCTAAATGTAATATTTCTGTAAGATTTCCTGCTGTTTAATGGTTAATTCACAGCTTACTTGTTGTGTTTCAAACCAAGTGACAGCAGGGCTTCCGTTAGGCTGAAACATATCACGTATGACATTTGTAACATCTTTCTATCTTGTAAATAACATTAGCTCACCTGACGCTGTAGGAGACATTACTAACGCTGAGGCAGCAGGAAGGCTGTGATTGGTCAGAGGGTCCTGATCCATCCCTGTCTCCTCTGTTGTTGCCTCCATAGAGTAGGAGCCATTCATCATGGTTTCACAGCTCCGCTCATCCAAGCCTGTCTGTTATGTCTCTATATGTCTTCCTTCTCTGGTCAGCTCTTTGAGGCCATCCATATATCTTCCTTCTCTGGTCAGCTCTTTGAGGCCATCCATATGTCTTCCTTCTCTGGTCAGCTCTTTGAGGCCATCCATATGTCACTATATGTCTTCCTTCTCTGGTCAGCTCTTTGAAGCCATCCACACGTCTCTATATGTTTTCCTTCTCTGGTTAGCTTTTTGAGGCCACCCTTTATAGGTGGATGATGTCTTTGCGTAGCTGCGTCTGCAGCAGTGTGCCCACATCCGGATGGGTAATGACTATGTGAGAGGGGTGTCTGGGGGAGAGAGGAGGGTCAGCATCGCTGTGCAGCTGCTCTGGAACCCTGGTGAGAGCTAGAATGAGGGCGGGCAAGAAATGTAGCAATAGGACTTATTTTGATATGAGTTGATATAATCCACATGGGGATATTTGCTCCCCTCAGTACTGTAATTAACCCTGGTTCCTTCACGCAATCTTACTGTACTACTTCAGTTGATCATTGTACCCAGAGCCCTATATTGAGCACAGTAAAATGCACTAATCTTATCTCATTCTCTGTGTGCAGTTACCCTGATCCTAGACGAGCCCATGTCGGGGCTGGAAAGCTTCACGACCCATATCCTGGTGATCACTCTGTACTGACTGGTACTGCTGTCTGTCCACCAGCCATGCTCAGACATCTTCCAGCTCTTTGACCTGGTGGTGCTGCTCTCTGGCTCAGCTGTCTACTGTGGGCCTGCTAAAGACATGGTGCCAAACTTCACAGCCCTGGGATACCCCTGCCCCCTCACACCACTCCCCCTTCACACCACACCCCATTCACACCACTCCCTCTCAGTGGTGTAAAGTACTTACAGTGGGGAAAATAAATATTTAGTCAGCCACCAATTGTGCAAGTTCTCCCACTTAAAAAGATGAGAGAGGCCTGTAATTTTCATCATAGGTACACGTCAACTATGACAGACAAAATGAGAAGAAAAAAATCCAGAAAATCACATGTAGGATTTTTAATGAATTTATTTGCAAATTATGGTGGAAAATAAGTATTTGGTCAATAACAAAGGTTTCTCAATACTTTGTTATATACCCTTTGTTGGCAATGACACAGGTCAAACGTTTTCTGTAAGTCTTCACAAGGTTTTCACACACTGTTGCTGGTATTTTGGCCCATTCCTCCATGCAGATCTCCTCTAGAGCAGTGATGTTTTGGGGCTGTCGCTGGGCAACACGGACTTTCAACTCCCTCCAAAGATTTTCTATGGGGTTGAGATCTGGAGACTGGCTAGGCCACTCCAGGACCTTGAAATGCTTCTTACGAAGCCACTCCTTCGTTGCCCGGGCGGTGTGTTTGGGATCATTGTCATGCTGAAAGACCCAGCCACGTTTCATCTTCAATGCCCTTGCTGATGGAAGGAGGTTTTCACTCAAAATCTCACGATACATGGCCCCATTCATTCTTTCCTTTACACGAATCAGTCGTCCTGGTCCCTTTGCAGAAAAACAGCCCCAAAGCATGATGTTTCCACCCCCATGCTTCACAGTAGGTATGGTGTTCTTTGGATGCAACTCAGCATTCTTTGTCCTCCAAACACGACGAGTTGAGTTTTTACCAAAAAGTTATATTTTGGTTTCATCTGACCATATGACATTCTCCCAATCCTCTTCTGGATCATCCAAATGCACTCTAGCAAACTTCAGACGGGCCTGGACATGTACTGGCTTAAGCAGGGGGACACGTCTGGCACTGCAGGATTTGAGTCCCTGGCGGCGTAGTGTGTTACTGATGGTAGGCTTTGTTACTTTGGTCCCAGCTCTCTGCAGGTCATTCACTAGGTCCCCCCGTGTGGTTCTGGGATTTTTGCTCACCGTTCTTGTGATCATTTTGACCCCACGGGGTGAGATCTTGCGTGGAGCCCCAGATCGAGGGAGATTATCAGTGGTCTTGTATGTCTTTCAAATCAATTGCTCCCACAGTTGATTTCTTCAAACCAAGCTGCTTACCTTGCTCACCTTACCGATCACTGCACCTGTACACAGCCCATCTGAAATTACCCCACCCAACTACCTCATCCCTATATTGTTATTTATTTTGCTCTTTTGCACCCCAGTATCTGTATTTGCACATAATCTCTTGCACATCTAGCATTCCAGTGTTAATACTAATTGTAATTATTTTGCACTATAGCCTATTTATTGCCTTACCTCCATAACTTGCTACATTTGCACACACTGTATATATATTTTCTGTTGTATTTTTTTACTTTGTTTTTTTTACCCCATATGTAACTCTGTGTTGTTGTTTTTCTGCACTGCTTTGCTTTATCTTGGCCAGGTCGCAGTTGTAAATGAGAACTTGTTCTCAACTGGCTTACCTGGTTAAATAAAGGTGAAAAAAAATAAAAAAAATAAAAATATTGCAGATTCAGTCTTCCCAGCCTGGTGCAGGTCTACCATTTTGTTTCTGGTGTCCTTTGACAGCTCTTTGGTCTTGGCCATAGTGGAGTTTGGAGTGTGACTGTTTGAGGTTGTGGACAGGTGTCTTTTATACTGATAACAAGTTCAAACAGGTGCCATTAATACAGGTAACGAGTGGAGGACAGAGGAGCCTCTTAAAGAAGAAGTTACAGGTCTGTGAGAGCCAGAAATCTTGCTTGTTTGTAGGTGACCAAATACTTATTTTCCACCATAATTTGCAAATAAATTCATAAAAAATCCTACAATGTGATTTTCTGGAAAAAAAATTCTCAATTTGTCTGTCATAGTTGACGTGTACCTATGATGAAAATTACAGGCCTCTCTCATCTTTTTAAGTGGGAGAACTTGCACAATTGGTAGCTGACTAAATACTTTTTTCCCCCACTGTAAGTAAAAATACTTTAAAGTCTTCTTAAGTTCTAAGTAAAAAAAATGATATTTGTGATGCTTTTAATAAGCATTTCATCTCTGCTGGTTTTTTATTTGAAAAGAAAAGTGGCCATTGTGGTACTGGCCAGTTAGTTGATTTTTCGTCTTGCTTTTCAACCGTTACTCTGAAAAATGGTAACCCTGTTTTTAGTTTCCAGAAAATAACTGAAGCAAAGGTTCTAGCTGCCCTGTGTGCCATTGATACTAAGAAATCCTTAGGCGCTGACAATTTAGACCCGCACTTACTTAAGTGTGCTGCACCTATCATTGCTGGTTCAGTGACACACATTTTTAATCTAACATTAAGCACAGGAAATATCCCTAAGGTGGGGAAAGCAGCTTTTGTTCTGCCATTACATAAGGGAGGTGACGGTAGTGATTTGGATAACTATTGACCCATCTCTAGGCTCCCTTGTCTGGCAAAGATCCTAGAATCTATAGTCAACAAACAGTTACAATCTTTTCTTTCTGTTAACAGTATTTTTAGCACCAATCAACCTGGTTTTAGATCTAAACACAGGACCACATCGGCCACTATGCTTGTTGTAAATGATATTGCAAATGCCTTAGATGATAGAAATCACTGTGCTGCGTTGTTTGTAGATTTGTCAAAAGCTTTTGACACTGTAGACCATGCTATCCTTTTGAGTAAGCTGTCATCTATAGGACTGGGCACTGATGCCTGTCGATGGTTTTATGACTATCTTAAAGATAGAACTCAGGCCGTCATGGTCGACGGGGTCAAGTCTGACCCCTTACAGTTATTTAAAGGGGTCCCTCAGGGTTCAATAATTGGCCCACTTTTGTTCTCACTTTATATAAACAACATTGTTGATGATATCAGATATTGTAAATTCCATTTATATGCAGATGACACAGTGATGTACTCTATTGCTCCAACAGCGGACCAAGATTTAATGCAGTTGGAGTCTGATTTTAGGATACTACAGGGGTCTCTTTTACAGCTTAAACTTGTTTTAAACGCTAAGAAAACAAATGTCATGTTTTTGTATAGGTCTAAACTCTCAATTAGAAACACTTTTGTAATCACTAGCTTGGATGGTACTCAAATCAAACAGGTCTCTGCATATAAATACTTAGGGGTATGGTTAGATGATAGGCTTTCTTTTAAAAAAACATGTTACTGAATTGGGAAAAAAGCTCAAATTCAAGATAGGGTTCCTTTACAGATACAGGGCTTGTCTGTCCTCCGTAAATAGAAAACAAATTATGCAGGCTACTTTTATGTCCGTTTTAGATTATGGTGAATTTATCTATATGCATGCATCGGCAAACACATTAAAACCACTGGATGCTATTTACCATTGTGCACTCAGGTTTATCACGGGTGATAGTTACAAAACTCATCACTGTTTCATATATCAACATGTGGGTTGGGCCTCTCTATCTGTGAGGCGAGAGCAACATGCTCTCTTGTTTATTTATAAAGCACTTCTTTTAAAACTACCTCCATATATATCATCATTAATTTCCACTAAATATATTAATTTTAAAACCAGATCACATATGTGGATTACATTAGAAACTCCTGTGGTCTCCACAGAGTTAGGTAGGACTGCCTTCAGTTCCTTTGCACCTTATTTATTGAACAAACTGCAGATCCAACTTAAGTTAGACACGCTCGTGTCCCTTGCCCATTTTAAAAATGTTATGGAGGATCAATATGATGTTGTCTGTGATTGTTTCTGTTGAATTGTGTTTTTGTTTTGTATGTTTGAAATGTTGTTGTCTGTATGTCTAAAACTGTACATGTCAACATGTTTACACAGGGCACAGCCGTAAAAGAGATCCAGGTCTCAGTCTGTTTTTCCCTGTTAAAATAAAAGACTTAAAAAAAAAAAAAAAAAAGTTGTTTTTTGGGGTATCTGTACTTTACTTTACATATTTTGGAAACTTTTACTTCACTACATTCCTAAAGAAAATAATGTACCTTTTACTCCATACATTCTCCATGACAACCAAAAGTACTCGTTACATTTTGAATGCTTAGCAGGACAGGAAAATGGTCCAATTCACTCACTAATCAATTCACACACATCAGTATATTTTAGCAATTACATTTACTTTTGATACTTAAGTATATTTAAAACCAAATACTTTCAGACTTTTACTCAAGTAGTATTTTACTGGGTGACTTTCACTTTTACTTAAGTAATTTTCTATTAAGGTATCTTTACTTTTACTCAAGTATGACAAGTGGGTACTGTTTCCACCACTGCTCCCTCTTAACACTACTTCTACCCCAAGCCAGTGGTTGTCAAAATGTTAGTTTCCACATGAACCACTAGAGATCAGTATAGCTCCATGCTTGCCTTACCTCAGTGAGGATTTCATACCATTGTTTTAAAACCCTTTGCAGTAACAAAAGCAATGTAGCCACATGCTATTTAAACTGTGGTCCAGTGTAAACAGGTGTTAGTGAGAATATCAGTTAATGTGATACAGAAACATAAAGAAACCATTTCACTGTTAGTCTACACCTGTTGTTTTACAAAGCATGTGATTTGAATGTGTGTGTATGCCTCACCCAGGTCCTGGGGGAGCTTCCGGAGCACTGTGTTTTCACATTGGTGTACGGCCTGCCCATCTGTTGGCTGGCTGGCCTGAACCAGGCCCCAGACCTCATCCTGCTCAATTTCTTGCTGGTTTGGCTCATGGTGTACTGCAGCATGGCTGTTTGTGGCTGCAGCCCTGCCCTGCAGACTTCAGCCGTCATTGGCAACGCTCTGTTCACCGTGTTCTACCTCACTGGAGGCTTCGTCATCAGCTTGGAGAACATGTGGTTAGGTGAGAGAGGAGGACAAGTCTCTGCTGTAGTCCTCATACATTGGGCGCGTTCTATGCCTTTTTTTGCCAGAAGATTCTGTGGTGCAATTCTAGCAATCCCAATCCCTCAGAAACATATGACAGTTTACATGAGAATGACAATATGTGACCCTTCCTTGTGTGTAATGTGTTTCTGCAACATCTGTGACCTCTGACCCATGTCGCTCTCCTCAGTGGCGTCCTGGTTCTCCCATGGCTCAGTCATGTACTGGGGCTTTGAGGGAATGCTGCTGGTCAGATTCAGTGGCCTCAAGTACCCAGTCTCCATCGGCAACTTCACCCTCAACATCGACGGAATACGTGAGTCATTAGATAAATAGCTCTCCAATGTAAGACGACTAGTACCCTCTCTACACCCGCTTCCTGGTTCTCATCGCTGTCGTAGTCTGTTTCATGCTGTTCTAATTCATCAAGCAGAAGTCCAGCCAGGACTGGTGAAACCGTGCGCATTCTAAACAGACTGTAAACGAACCAATGCTCTTGTTGCAGTACCACCCTCTGCTGCTGGATGGCAGCAAAGTACTATATTATGTAAATTATTTAAATGACAGATTTATTTTTATTTTTATCTTGGCCAAAGTTTAGAGCGCCACTCTGGCAGATAACCATCAACAGCTTTTGCTTGTTCCATTTTCAATCTCTTTCTCTCCTTATTTTTGTTTCTACAGCTCTTAATCTGTTTTGTATATGCCAGGTTATTAAAGCACAACAATGTGTGTGCCAGTAGAGGGTATCGTGAAAAGCTTCTGAAAGGTTTAGTAAGTCACACTCAGAAAAGGGGTTGGCGTTGAAGAAGATGTAAAGATTATGTACGTTTTGCACTGGTGATTAAATCAACTGAAGTAGATCCGCTTGAGGTACAATATGTTCATTGTGCTCCTAATTACTATTCCATACATGAACTCATACCCAGACTAATGCTGCCATGGACTCATACCCAGATTAATACGGTCATGAAATCATACCCAGACTAATGCTGCCATGAAATCATACCCAGTCTAATACGGCCATGAAATCATACCCAGACTAATGCTGCCATGAAATCATACCCAGACTAATGCTGCCATGGAATCATACCCAGTCTAATACGGCCATGAAATCATACCCAGACTAATGCTGCCATGAAATCATACCCAGACTAATGCTGCCATGGAATCATACCCAGTCTAATATGGCCATGAAATCATACCCAGTCTAATACGGCCATGGAATCATACCCAGACTAATACGGCCATGGAATCATACCCAGTCTAATACGGCCATGGAATCATACCCAGACTAATGCTTCCATGGAATCATACCCAGTCTAATACTGCCATGGAATCATACCCAGTCTAATACGGCCATGAAATCATACCCAGTCTAATACGGCCATGGAATCATACCCAGACTAATACGGCCATGGAATCATACCCAGACTAATGCTGCCATGGAATCATACCCAGTCTAATACGGCCATGGAATCATACCCAGTCTAATACTGCCATGGAATCATGCCCAGTCTAATAATGCCATGAAATAAACCCATGTCTTCCTTACATACATGTATGCAATTTTGGGGTTAAGAGTTGAGAGATCTGAGGAGTATTTAAACTAATATTCTTAATTCAAGTTGAGAGAGAGAGGTTAGTGAATGTCTTAGACTAGTTATAAATGTGTGTGTGTGTGTGTGTGTGTGTATGTATGTATGTGTGTGTGTGTGTGTGTGTGTGTGTGTGTGTGTACGTGTGTGTGTAACAATTTCTTAGGACATAATCCTGCAGAATAGAACACATAGGGTTAAAATACTACATGATGGAGAGGACAAGAGCATGTGAAGAAGAGGACAGAAACATCATCTGGTGTCAGCTCTCTGGAGAGACCGGTTCAACATGTTGGAACACTGCTGCTGCCTGTCACACGATAGTTTTCTGATGTCCTGTACAATCCAAACTCAGGTGACTGACTGGATACAGACACCTAACCTATCACATCTTTACCCATAACCGCAAAAAACAAACACCTAACCTATTATATCTTTACCCATAACCCCAAACACAGACACCTAACCTATCATATCTTTCCCATAACCCCAAACACAGACACCTAACCTATCACATCTTTACCCATAACCCTAAACACCTAACCTATCACATCTTTACCCATAACCCAAACACAGATACATAACCTATCACATCTTTACCCATAACCCCAAACACAGACACCTAACCTATCACATCTTTACCCATAACCCCCAACACAGACACCTAACCTATCACATCTTTACCCATAACCCCAAACACAGACACCTAACCTATCACATCTTTACCCATAACCCCAAACACCTAACCTATCACATCTTTACCCATAACCCCAAACACAGACACCTAACCTATCACATCTTTACCCATAACCCCAAACACCTAACCTATCACATCTTTACCCATAACCCCAAACATAGACACCTAACCTATCACATCTTTACCCATAACCCCCAACACAAACACCTAACCTATCATATCTTTACCCATAACCCCAAACACAGACACCTAACCTATCACATATTTACCCATAACCCCTATCACTGACACCTAACCTATCACATCTTTACACATAACCCCTATCACAGACACCTAACCAATCACATCTTTACCCATAACCCCTATCACAGACACCTAACCTATCACATCTTTACCCATAACCCCAAAAACAGACACCTAACCTATCATATCTTTACCCATAACCCCAAACACAGACACCTAACCTATCACATCTTTATCCATAACCCCTATCACTGACACCTAACCTATCACATCTTTACCCATAAACCCTATCACAGACACCTAACCTATCACATCTTTACCCATAACCCCTATCACAGACACCTAACCTATCATATCTTTACCCATAACCCCAAACACAGACACCTAACCTATCACATCTTTACACATAACCCCTATCACAGACACCTAACCTATCACATCTCTACCCATAACCCCAAACACAGACACCTAACCTATCACATCTCTACCCATAACCCCTATCACCTACATCTACACCCTATAGACAATCACACAGTGTCTCCATACTAATAGTGTCTCCATACAAAAGACAGTCACACAGTCTAGTTCCATTTATTGCATAAATACTTATGTACATTCATTTTTTTGTGTGATCATCGGCAAGGTGGATAGAATTTAACATCCAAAAAACAACCCGGTATTCCACAAGATGTTTCCACAGCTTCTATAAAACAACTATAACAAAAGGACAGTCTTATACCTCTGCTGCGGCGCTCGATTGAGATCCTTTACACTTCTCTTTCAGCTTGTCTGCAGAAAACTTAAATGTCTCCTGGAAAGAGAGTGAGTCAAAAAGAAAGAGTTATCTGATAGTAATATAATATAGTAATATAATATATACTGAACGAAAATATAAACGCAACATGCAACAATTTCAAAGATTTTACTGAGTTACAGTTCATATAAAGAATTCAGTAAATTGAAATAAATTGCTTAGGTCCTAAACTATAGATTTCACATGACTGTGCACGGGTGCCGCCATGGTTGGGCCTGGGAGGGAATAGGCCCACCCACTGGGGAGCCAGGTCCACCCACTGGGGAGCCAGGCCCAGCCAATCAGAATGAGTTTTTCCCCACTAAGGGGCTTTATTACAGACAGAAATACTCCTCATTTTTTATTTCAGCTCATGAAACATGGGACCAAAACTTTACATGTTGCGTTTATAATTTGGATCAGTGTAGTAATATAATATGATAATTTAGCAGACAGTTCATATTGACATATATTCAGTATATGCTACAATAGGGAACAACCACAGCCAAAGTCGGTACTGTTGGAAGTGTATTTGTTTGTTTGTGTGTGTGTGTGTGTGTGTGTGTGTTTGTGTTTGTGTTTGTACATATCGCAGGTGTAGCCAGGGCTCACCGCACCCCTGGGTCTAACTCAGACTTCTCCATCCAGTCACGGGCTCTAGCCTCATCTCTAAATCCTGACTAATACACAAATAAGGGATTTCCATGTTGCCTTGCCTCCCTCTAGTCCCCTGATTAAGCCCTGCTATCAGGCTGAGAAGTGGGGCTTTTTTGGGAAGGTGAGTGCTTTCAGGAGATTAACGTTGATGTAACATTGTACATACCTATATTAACCGTGTAATTAAAGTCGATAAATAGCCGTAGCTGTATTGGCGAGAGGGGCCCGACGCAGGCCGCGCCTCAAATCTCCCCTTATCTGCTCTCTCAGGAGACTGCTTTGTACTCCGGCTAGAACAGCAGTATGAGAACAGGAGAGGGGAAGAGGGCGTAGGGGAGGGGGGACTACCTGAGATTGGTTTGTTGAAAGGTGATTTGAGAGCTCTGAAGGCAGGAGGAGGTGATGTTTGACATCCTCCTATCCCCTCCTCTCTCCCCTAGTGTAGCACTTCTGAAACGTGGCTGTACCTTTCCGACAGGTAGTGATTCATGCATTGAGTCTGTGATGCAAGTTCTCTGTGTATCTCTGTGGTTAGGGGGTTCAGGTTGAATCTACACCCCCCTAGGGGCCAAAGCATTGACAGAGCGCTTGCATGCAGGTGTGTGTGTGTGTGTGTGTGTGTGTGTGTTATGTGATGTAAACAACTCAAGTGGTTAACCTAGTCAATGAGAGAACTCCTTGAGTGCATTGTGAATACTTTGGCTGATTGCCAATTTGCCGGTGCTGTGTTGATGTACTATAATGTCCTATGATTCAAGTTCAGTACCTACTAAATCACTACCTCTTACCATGCAGTATCTACTAAATCATTATTATTATTTTTTTTCACCTTTATTTAACCAGGTAAGCCAGTTGAGAACAAGTTCTCATTTACAACTGCGACCTGGCCAAGATAAAGCAAAGCAGTGCGATAAAAACAACACAGAGTTACATATGGGGTAAAAAACATAAAGTCAAAAATACAACAGAAAATATATATACAGTGTGTGCAAATGTAGCAAGTTATGGAGGTAAGGCAATAAATAGGCTATAGTGCAAAATAATTACAATAGTATTAACACTGGAATGCTAGATGTGCAAGAGATTATGTGCAAATAGAGATACTGGGGGTGCAAAAGAGCAAAATAAATAACAATATAGGGATGAGGTAGTTGGGTGGGCTAATTTCAGATGGGCTGTGTACAGGTGCAGTGATCGGTAAGGTGCTCTGACAACTGATGCTTAAATTTAGTGAGGGAGATAAGAGTCTCCAGCTTCAGAGATTTTTGCAATTCGTTCCAGTCATTGGCAGCAGAGAACTGGAAGGAATGGCGGCCAAAGGAGGTGTTGACTTTGGGAATGACCAGTGAGATATACCTGCTGGAGCGCAGACTATGGGTGGGTGCTGCTATGGTGACCAATGAGCTAAGATAAGGCGGGGATTTGCCTAGCAGTGATTTATAGATGGCCTGGAGCCAGTGGGTTTGACGACGAACATCTAGTGAGGACCAGCCAACAAGAGCGTACAGGTCACAGTGGTGGGTAGCGTATGGGGCTTTGGAGACAAAACGGATGGCACTGTGATAGACTACATCCAATTTGCTGAGTAGAGTGTTGGAGGCTATTTTGTAAATGACATCGCCGAAGTCAAGGATCGGTAGGATAGTCAGTTTTACGAGGGCATGTTTGGCAGCATGAGTGAAGGAGGCTTTGTTGCGAAATAGGAAGCCGATTCTAGATTTAACTTTGGATTGGAGATTCTTTATGTGAGTCTGGAAGGAGAGTTTACAGTCTAACCAGACACCTAGGTATTTGTAGTTGTCCACATACTCTAGGTCAGACCCGTCAAGAGTGGTGATTCTAGTCGGGTGGGCGGGTGCCAGCAGCGTTCGATTGAAAAGCATGCATTTAGTTTTACTAGTGTTTAAGAGCAGTTGGAGGCTACTGAAGGAGTGTTGTATGGCATTGAAGCTCGTTTGGAGGTTTGTTAACACAGTGTCCAATGAAGGGCCAGATGTATACAAAATGGTGTCGTCTGCGTAGAGGTGGATCTGAGAGTCACCAGCAGCAAGAGCGACATCATTGATATACACGGAGAAAAGTGTCGGCCCAAGAATTGAACCCTGTGGCACCCCCATAGAGACTGCCATAGGTCCAGACAACAGGCCCTCCGATTTGACACACTGAACTCTATCTGAGAAGTAGTTGGTGAACCAGGCGAGGCAGTCATTTGAGAAACCAAGGCTATTTAGTCTGCCAATAAGAATGCGGTGGTTGACAGAGTCGAAAGCCTTGGCCAGGTCGATGAAGACGGCTGCACAGTACTGTCTATTATCAATCGCGGTTATAATATCGTTTAGGACCTTGAGCGTGGCTGAAGTGCACCCATGACCAGCTCGGAAACCGGATTGCATAGCGGAGAAGGTACGGTGGTATTCGAAATGGTCGGTGATCTGTTTGTTAACTTGGCTTTCAAATACTTTCGAAAGGCAGGGCAGGATGGATATAGGTCTGTAGCAGTTTGGATCTAGAGTGTCACCCCCTTTGAAGAGGGGGATGACCGCGGCAGCTTTCCAATCTCTGGGGATCTCAGACGTTATGAAAGAGAGGTTGAACAGACTAGTAATAGGGGTTGCGACAATGTCGGCGGCTCGTTTTAGAAAGAAAGGGTCCAGATTGTCTAGCCCAGCTGATTTGTAGGGGTCCAGATTTTGCAGCTCTTTCAAAACGTCTGCTGTCTGAATTTGTGTGAAGGAGAAGCGGGGGGGTCATGGGCAAGTTTCAGCGGAGGGTGCAGAGTTGGTGGCCGGGGTAGTGGTAGCCAGATGGAAAGCATGGCCAGCTGTAGCAAAATGCTTGTTGAAATTCTCGATTATTGTAGATTTATCGGTGGTGATAGTGTTTCCTAGCCTCACTGCAGTGGGCAACTGGGAGGAAGTGCTCTTATTCTCCATGGACTTTACAGTGTCCCAAAACTTTTTGGAGTTAGTGCTACAGGATGCAAATTTCTGTTTGAAAAAGTTTGCCTTTGCTTTCCTGACTGCTTGTGTATATTGGTTCCTAACTTCCCTGAAAAGTTGCATATCGCGGGGGCTATTTGATGCTAATGCAGTACGCCACAGGATGTTTTTGTGCAGGTCAAGGGCAGTCAAGTCTGAGGAGAACCAGGGGCTATATCGGTTCTTAGTTCTGTATTTTTTGAACGGGGCATGTTTATTTAAGATTGAGAGGAAATTACTTTTAAGGAACAACCAGGCATCCTCTACTGACGGAATGAGATCTATATCCATCCAGGATACCTGGGCCAGGTCAATTAGGAAGGCCTGCTCGCTAAAGTGTTTTAGGGAGCGTTTGAAAGTGATGAGGGGTGGTCGTTTGACCGCGGACCCGTTACGGACGCAGGCAATAAGGCAGTGATCGCTGAGATCCTGGTTGAAGACAGCTGAGGTGTATTTAGAGGGTATGTTAGTCAGGATGATATCTATGAGGGTACCCATGTTTACGGATTTAGGGTTGTACCTGGTAGGTTCGTTGATAATTTGCGTGAGGTTGAGGGCATCTAGTTTGGATTGTAGGATGGCCGGGGTATTAAGCATATCCCGATTTAGGTCACCAAGCAGTACGAACTCTGAGGATAAATGGGGGGCAATCAATTCACATATGGTGTCCAGGGCACATCGGGGGGCTGAGGGGGGTCTGTAGCAAGCGGCAACAGTGAGAGACTTATTTCTGGAAAGGTGGATTTTTAGAAGTAGAAGCTCAAACTGTTTGGGCACAGACCTGGATAGTATGATAGAGCTCTGCAGGCTATCTCTACAGTAGATTGCAACTCCACCCCCTTTGGCAGTTCTATCTAGACGGAAAATGTTATAGTTGGGGATGGACATTTCAGAATTTTTGGTGGCCTTCCTGAGCCAGGATTCAGACACTGCTAGAACATCAGGGTTGGCGGAGTGTGCTAACGCAGTGAATAACTCAAACTTAGGAAGTAGACTTCTGATGTTTACGTGCAAGAAACCAAGACTTTTGCGATTACAGAAGTCAGCAAATGATAGCGCCTGGGGAGTAGGAGTGATACTGAGGGCTGCAGGGCCTGGGTTAGCCTCTACATCACCAGAGGAACAGAGGAGGACTAGAATAAGGATACGGCTAAAGGCTTTAAGAACTGGTCTTCTAGTGCGTCGGGTACATAGAATAAAGGGGGCAGATTTCCGGGTGTTGTAGAAAAGATTCAGGGCATTATGTACAGACAAGGATATGGAAGGATATGAGTAAAGTGGGGGTAAACCTAAGCGTTGGGTAACAATGAAAGAGATAGTATCACTAGAGGCATCAATTGAGTCGGTCTCTGCGTGTATGGGGGGGTGGGACAAAGGAGCTATCTAAGGCAGGTTTAGCTGGGCTGGGGGATCTACAGTGAAATAGTACAATTAGAAATAACCGAAACAACAATAAGCTAACCATGTTTGGGCTGAGGCTAAACATAAACAGGATGTAGTACCGTAAAAAGGAACAGTCCAGCAGACATCAGCTGTATAGCTGAGTTATCATAAGGTCCGGTGAACAGCAATAGGATAGTTCGGAGGCTGCTAAAGCACTAGCAGGTAAGAGGCCACGGCTAGCGTGTGCTAGCGGGCCGGAGCTAGCAGATGGAATCTTCGTGGTCGACGTCGTCGCAACCACATCAGACGATTTCGTCGGCAGACCAGTCGTGTAGGATCGACGGGGCTCCGTGTCAACACTAGGTGGTCCCGTCCGGTTGACAGAGAGGTAGATAGCCGAGAGATGGGCCTAGCTCAGGATGATTAGCCAGACCACAGCGTCCATTTAGTTGAAGCTAGCTGGTAGCGAGGAATCCGGAGTTAAAGGTCCAGTGATTCAGTGATTCCGGCAGAAAAACTGATATGTTCTGGGTCGATAACGTGCTGTGCAGACTGGCCGAATATCCGGTGATTAATATCCAGTGATTGAATTAATCCCGCAGAAAAAAAAAAATCCAATGTTCTGGGTGAAATACCGCTAACTGTGGCTAATAGCAAGTAGCTAGTTAGCTGGCTAGCTAGTTTCAACTGGAGATTCTAGATAAAAGGTATGTCAATAATAGAATCCGTTCCACATTGAGTGAGGCGGGTTGCAGGAAAGTATATTTTGTAGAAGGATGAAAAGTCTGATAGGGAAATGTGTACGAAAAATACAAAAAAACAGGGTATTTACAGGCTATTTACAGACACACGACAAAAACAGAACTGCACTACTTCGCCATCTTTAGTAGTTACTACCTCTTACCATGTAGTAACTACTAAATCACTACCTCTCTTACCACGCAGTAACTACTAAATCACTACCTCTCTTACCATGCAGTAACTACTAAATCACTACCTCTCTTACCATGCAGTAACTACTAAATCACTACCTCTTACCATGCAGTAACTACTCAATCACTACCTCTCTTACCATGCAGTAACTACTAAATCACTACCTCTTACCATGCAGTAACTACTAAATCACTACCTCTTACCATGCAGTAACTACTAAATCACTACCTCTTACCATGCAGTAACTACTAAATCACTACCTCTTACCATGCAGTAACTACTAAATCACAACCTCTTACCATGCAGTAACTACTAAATCACTACCTCTTACCATGCAGTAACTACTAAATCACTACCTCTGTTATCATGCAGTAACTACTAAATCACTACCTCTCTTACCATGCAGTAACTACTAAATCACTACCTCTTGCCATGCAGTAACTACTAAATTACTACCTCTTACCATGCAGTAACTACTAAATCACTATCTCTTACCATGCAGTAACTACTAAATCACTACCTCTCATACCATGCAGTAACTACTAAATCACTACCTCTCTTATCATGTAGTAACTACTAAATCACTACCTCTTACCATGCAGTAACTACTAAATCACTACCTCTCTTACCATGTAGTAACTACTAAATCACTACCTCTTACCACGAAGTAACTACTAAATCACTACCTCTCATACAATGCAGTAACTACTAAATCACTACCTCTTACCATGCAGTAACTACTAAATCACTACCTCTTACCATGCAGTAACTACTCAATCACTACGTCTTACCATGCAGTAACTACTAAATCACTACCTCTTACCATGCAGTAACTACTAAATCACTACCTCTCTTACCATGCAGTAACTACTAAATCACTACCTCTCATACCATGCAGTATCTACTAAATCACAACCTCTTACCATGCAGTAACTACTAAATCACTAGCTCTTACCATGCAGTAACTACTAAATCACTACCTCTTACCATGAAGTAACTACTAAATCACTACATCTTACCATGCAGTAACTACTCAATCACTACCTCTCTTACCATGCAGTAACTACTAAATCACTACCTCTCATACCATGCAGTAACTACTAAATCACTACCTCTCTTACCATGCAGTAACTACTAAATTACTACCTCTCTTACCATGCAGTAAATACTAAATCACTACCTCTCATACCATACAGTAACTAGTAAATCACTACCTCTTACCAGCTCATTATAACCTAATAGTACATAACTCACTGACATCCTTCTATGCCAAACAAACCTGCTAAACAAACCTGCTAAACAAAATTATAGACATGCACCGAAAAACGAATGCCACTGCAATCAAAAAAGAGATCCCTGTAATACATAGTAATGTGTAGGTTATGACCGCAGACATAATCCAATGCAAGCCACAAAAACACAGAGAAAACACAAACATGCAGAGAATGGAGCAGAATGGAGCCGAACTGAGCAGAATGGAGCAGAATGGAGCCGAACGGAGCAGAATTGACCAGAATGGACCAGAACGGAGCAGAATGGAGCAGAACGGACCAGAATGGAGCCGAACGGAGCAGAATGGAGCCGAACGGAGCAGAATTGACCAGAATGGACCAGAACGGAGCAGAATGGAGCAGAACGGACCAGAATGGAGCAGAATGGACCAGAATGGAGCAGAATGGAGCAGAAAGGAGAAGAATGGAGCCGAACGGAGCAAAATGGACCAGAATGGAGCAGAATGGAGCCGAACGGAGCAGAATGGAGCCGAACGGAGCAGAATGGCGCAGAATGGAGCAGAATGGAGCCGAACGGAGCAGAATGGACCAGAATGGATCAGAATGGAGCCGAACGGAGCAGAATGGAGCAGAATGGATCAGAATGGAGCAGAACGGAGTAGAATGGAGCAGAATGGAGCAGAATGGAGCCGAACCGAGCAGAATGGAGCAGAATGGAGCCGAACCGAGCAGAATGGAACAGAACGGACCAGAATGGAGCATAACGGAGCAGAATGGAGCCGAACGGAGCAGAACGGAGCAGAATGGAGCCGAACGGAGCAGAACGGAGCAGAATAGAGCAATCACTACGTCTTACCATGCAGTAACTTCTCATTCACTAGATCTTACCATGCAGTAACTACTCAATCACTACCTCTCATACCATGCAGTAACTACTAAATCACTACCTCTTACCATGCAGTAACTACTAAATCACTACCTCTTACCATGCAGTAACTACTAAATCACAACCTCTTACCATGCAGTAACTACTAAATCACTACCTCTTACCATGCAGTAACTACTAAATCACTACCTCTGTTATCATGCAGTAACTACTAAATCACTACCTCTCTTACCATGCAGTAACTACTAAATCACTACCTCTTGCCATGCAGTAACTACTAAATTACTACCTCTTACCATGCAGTAACTACTAAATCACTATCTCTTACCATGCAGTAACTACTAAATCACTACCTCTCATACCATGCAGTAACTACTAAATCACTACCTCTCTTATCATGTAGTAACTACTAAATCACTACCTCTTACCATGCAGTAACTACTAAATCACTACCTCTCTTACCATGTAGTAACTACTAAATCACTACCTCTTACCACGAAGTAACTACTAAATCACTACCTCTCATACAATGCAGTAACTACTAAATCACTACCTCTTACCATGCAGTAACTACTAAATCACTACCTCTTACCATGCAGTAACTACTCAATCACTACGTCTTACCATGCAGTAACTACTAAATCACTACCTCTTACCATGCAGTAACTACTAAATCACTACCTCTCTTACCATGCAGTAACTACTAAATCACTACCTCTTACCATGAAGTAACTACTAAATCACTACATCTTACACTGCAGTAACTACTCAATCACTACCTCTCTTACCATGCAGTAACTACTAAATCACTACCTCTCATACCATGCAGTAACTACTAAATCACTACCTCTCTTACCATGCAGTAACTACTAAATTACTACCTCTCTTACCATGCAGTAAATACTAAATCACTACCTCTCATACCATACAGTAACTAGTAAATCACTACCTCTTACCAGCTCATTACAACCTAATAGTACATAACTCACTGACATCCTTCTATGCCAAACAAACCTGCTAAACAAACCTGCTAAACAAAATTATAGACATGCACCGAAAAACGAATGCCACTGCAATCAAAAAAGAGATCCCTGTAATACATAGTAATGTGTAGGTTATGACCGCAGACATAATCCAATGCAAGCCACAAAAACTCAGAGAAAACACAAACATGCAGAGAATGGAGCAGAATGGAGCCGAACTGAGCAGAATGGAGCAGAATGGAGCCGAACGGAGCAGAATTGACCAGAATGGACCAGAACGGAGCAGAATGGAGCAGAACGGACCAGAATGGAGCCGAACGGAGCAGAATGGAGCAGAATGGAGCCGAACGGAGCAGAACGGAGCAGAATAGAGCAATCACTACATCTTACCATGCAGTAACTACTCATTCACTAGATCTTACCATGCAGTAACTACTCAATCACTACCTCTCATACCATGCAGTAACTACTAAATCACTACCTCTTACCATGCAGTAACTACTAAATCACTACCTCTTACCATGCAGTAACTACTAAATCACAACCTCTTACCATGCAGTAACTACTAAATCACTACCTCTTACCATGCAGTAACTACTAAATCACTACCTCTGTTATCATGCAGTAACTACTAAATCACTACCTCTCTTACCATGCAGTAACTACTAAATCACTACCTCTTGCCATGCAGTAACTACTAAATTACTACCTCTTACCATGCAGTAACTACTAAATCACTATCTCTTACCATGCAGTAACTACTAAATCACTACCTCTCATACCATGCAGTAACTACTAAATCACTACCTCTCTTATCATGTAGTAACTACTAAATCACTACCTCTTACCATGCAGTAACTACTAAATCACTACCTCTCTTACCATGTAGTAACTACTAAATCACTACCTCTTACCACGAAGTAACTACTAAATCACTACCTCTCATACAATGCAGTAACTACTAAATCACTACCTCTTACCATGCAGTAACTACTAAATCACTACCTCTTACCATGCAGTAACTACTCAATCACTACGTCTTACCATGCAGTAACTACTAAATCACTACCTCTTACCATGCAGTAACTACTAAATCACTACCTCTCTTACCATGCAGTAACTACTAAATCACTACCTCTCATACCATGCAGTATCTACTAAATCACAACCTCTTACCATGCAGTAACTACTAAATCACTAGCTCTTACCATGCAGTAACTACTAAATCACTACCTCTTACCATGAAGTAACTACTAAATCACTACATCTTACCATGCAGTAACTACTCAATCACTACCTCTCTTACCATGCAGTAACTACTAAATCACTACCTCTCATACCATGCAGTAACTACTAAATCACTACCTCTCTTACCATGCAGTAACTACTAAATTACTACCTCTCTTACCATGCAGTAAATACTAAATCACTACCTCTCATACCATACAGTAACTAGTAAATCACTACCTCTTACCAGCTCATTACAACCTAATAGTACATAACTCACTGACATCCTTCTATGCCAAACAAACCTGCTAAACAAACCTGCTAAACAAAATTATAGACATGCACCGAAAAACGAATGCCACTGCAATCAAAAAAGAGATCCCTGTAATACATAGTAATGTGTAGGTTATGACCGCAGACATAATCCAATGCAAGCCACAAAAACACAGAGAAAACACAAACATGCAGAGAATGGAGCAGAATGGAGCCGAACTGAGCAGAATGGAGCAGAATGGAGCCGAACGGAGCAGAATTGACCAGAATGGACCAGAACGGAGCAGAATGGAGCAGAACGGACCAGAATGGAGCCGAACGGAGCAGAATGGAGCAGAATGGAGCCGAACGGAGCAGAATTGACCAGAATGGACCAGAACGGAGCAGAATGGAGCAGAACGGACCAGAATGGAGCAGAATGGACCAGAATGGAGCAGAATGGAGCAGAAAGGAGAAGAATGGAGCCGAACGGAGCAAAATGGACCAGAATGGAGCAGAATGGAGCCGAACGGAGCAGAATGGAGCCGAACGGAGCAGAATGGAGCAGAATGGAGCAGAATGGAGCCGAACGGAGCAGAATGGACCAGAATGGATCAGAATGGAGCCGAACGGAGCAGAATGGAGCAGAATGGATCAGAATGGAGCAGAACGGAGTAGAATGGAGCAGAATGGAGCAGAATGGAGCCGAACCGAGCAGAATGGAGCAGAATGGAGCCGAACCGAGCAGAATGGAACAGAACGGACCAGAATGGAGCATAACGGAGCAGAATGGAGCCGAACGGAGCAGAACGGAGCAGAATGGGCCAGAATGGACCAGAACGGACCAGAATGGAGCAGAATGGAGCAGAATGGAGCCGAACGGAGCAGAACGGAGCAGAATAGAGCAATCACTACGTCTTACCATGCAGTAACTACTCATTCACTAGATCTTACCATGCAGTAACTACTCAATCACTACCTCTCATACCATGCAGTAACTACTAAATCACTACCTCTTACCATGCAGTAACTACTAAATCACTACCTCTTACCATGCAGTAACTACTAAATCACTACCTCTTACCATGCAGTAACTACTAAATCACTACCTCTTACCATGCAGTAACTACTAAATCACTACCTCTCATGCCATACAGTAACTACTAAATCACTACCTCTTACCAGCTCATTACAACCTAATAGTACACAACTCACTGACATCCTTCTGTGCCAAACAAACCTGCTAAACAAACCTGCTAAACAAAATTATAGACATGCACCGAAAAATGAAAGCCACTGCAATCAAAAAAGAGATCCCTGTAATACATAGTAATGTGTAGGTTATGACCGCAGACATAATCCAATGCAAGCCACAAAAACCCAGAGAAAAACACAAACATGCAGAGAAGGGAGCAGAATGGAACCGAACGGAGCAGAATGGACCAGAATGGACCAGAACGGAGCAGAATGGAGTAGAACGGACCAGAATGGAGCAGAATGGACCAGAATGGAGCATAACGGAGCAGAATGGACCCGAACGGAGCAGAATGGACCAGAATGGAGCAGAATGGAGCCGAACGGAGCAGAATGGAGCAGAATGGAGCCAAACGGAGCAGAATGGAGCAGGATGGAGCCGAACGGAGCAGAATGGACCAGAATGGATCAGAATGGAGCCGAACGGAGCAGAATGGAGCAGAATGGAGCAGAATGGAGCCGAACGGAGCAGAACGGACCAGAATGGAGCAGAATGGACCAGAATGGAGCAGAATGGAGCAGAACGGAGCAGAATGGACCAGAATGGAGCAGAATGGAGCAGAACGGAGCAGAACGGAGCAGAATTCTGAATTGAGGCTCTCAGAGCAGGCAGACTGTAGGCTCTGCTTAAACCCAATGCTCCCACCAAGACACACACACTGTGGCCTACATTAGGTCACCAGTGGAAAAGATGCCAACCCCAGTTAGGGCTGGGGTGTGTGTGGCCTGGTATACTGCGTGTGTGTGTGTGTTGTTGTGAGAGTATATGTAAGTGTTTGATTTGTTGTTCTGTAGCCCAGTAGACAACACAAGCCCTCATCACTAGGACAGTCTTGTGGGTATGACACTGCAGTCAGGATTGGATCTTCTTTCCAACAACCAAATGATATTCGTAGTCTAACACACTCTCGTGACAGGCATACTATCATACCATTGAGCTGGCAAGCAGAGCACAGTATGTGTGTGTATGTGTACTCACGAGGGGCTCGGTAAAGGGGACGGTCTCTCCTGCATTCTTGTACAGCACGGCAAGTCTCTTCAGACACAGCTTATCAGCCTCCACTCCCTCCGTCTGCATCTGCTGGAACAGGACCTTAGCCGACGCCAGGTTGTTGTCCACACCTGGGTGTGTGTGTGTGTAGGGGGAGAGAGAAAGGAAAAACACCAGTAGAGTAACAGCAGAAGACAGAAAGAGGAGAACAGGGTTATTGTACCAATGTTCCCTCTGACCTCTTCTTGACCACCAGGAGAACTAGTTTTAATCAAATAGTCATGCGCTCTGCTCCCTCTCTGGTCCCTCTCTGCACCCTCTCTGGTCCCTCTCTGGTTCCTCTCTGCCCCCTCTCTGGGTCCTCTCTGATCCCTCTCTGGTCCCTCTATGCCCACTCTCTGCCCCCTCTCTGGTCCTCTCTGATCCCTCTCTGGTCCCTCTCTGCCCACTCTCTGGTCCCTCTATTATCCCTCTCTGCTCCCTCTCTGTTCAGTCTCTGGTCCCTCTCTGGTCCCTCTCTGCCACCTATCTGGTTCCTCTCTGGTTCCTCTCTGCTCCCTCTCTGCTCCCCCTCGGCACCCTCTCTGCTCCCTCTCTGGATCCTCTCTGCCCCCTCTCTGCTCCCTATCTACTCCCTCTCTGCCCCCTCTCTGCTCCCCCCCGGCTCCTTCTCTGCTCCCTCTCTGGGTCCTCTCTACCCCCTCTCTGGTTCATCTCTGCTCCCTCTCTGCCCCCTATCTGGTCCCTCTTTGCTCCCTCTCTGTTTCCTCTCCTCTCCCTCACTGGTTCCTCTCTGCTCCCTCTCTGGTCCCTCTCTGGTCCCTCTTTGGTCCCTCACTGGTTCCTCCATGCTTCATCTCTGGTCCCTCTCTGGTCCCTCTCTGCTCCCTCTCTGGATCCTCTCTGCCCCCTCTCTGATTCCACTCTGGTTCCTGTCTGCCCCCTCTCTGCCCACTCTCTGGTCCCTCTCTTCCCTCTCTCTGGTTCCTCTCTGCTCCCTCTCTGCTCCCTCTATGCTCCCTCTCTGGTCCCTCTCTGCCCCCTCTCTGGTCCCTCTCTGCCCCCTCTCTGGTCCCTCTCTGCTCCCCCTCGCCACCCTCTCTGCTCCCTCTCTGGGGCCTCTCTGTCCCCACTCTGGTTCATCTCTTGTTCCTCTAAGCCCACTGTCTTGTTTCTCTCTGCCCCCTCTCTGCTCCCTCTGGTTCCTCTAAGCCCACTGTCTTGTTTCTCTCTGCCCCCTCTCTGCTCCCTCTCTGCCCCCTATATGGTCCCTCTTTGCTCCCTATCTGTTCCCTCTCCTCTCCCTCACTGGTTCCTCTCTGCCCCCTCTGCTCCCTCTCTGGTCCCTCTCTGGTCCCTATTTGGTCCCTCACTGGTTCCTCTCTGCTCCCTCTCTGGTGCCTCTCTGGTCCCTCTCTGCTCCCTCTCTGGATCCTCTCTGCCCCCTCTCTGGTTCCACTCTGGTTCCTGTCTGCCCCCTCTCTGCCCACTCTCTGGTCCCTCTCTTCCCCCTCTCTGGTTCCTCTCTGCTCCCTCTCTGCTTCCTCTATGCTCACTCTCTGCTCCCTCTCTGTCCCCTCTCTGGTCCCTCTCTGCCCCCTCTCTCGTCCCTCTCTGCTCCCCCTCGCCACCCTCTCTGCTCCCTCTCTGGGGCCTCTCTGTCCCCACTCTGGTTCATCTCTGGTTCCTCTAAGCCCACTGTCTTGTTTCTCTCTGCCCCCTCTCTGCTCCCACTGGTTCCTCTAAGCCCACTGTCTTGTTTCTCTCTGCCCCCTCTCTGCTCCCTCTCTGCCCCCTATATGGTCCCTCTTTGCTCCTTGTCTGTTCCCTCTCCTCTCCCTCACTGGTTCCTCTCTGCCCCCTCTGCTCCCTCTCTGGTCCCTCTTTGGTCCCTCACTGGTTCCTCTCTGCTCCCTCTCTGGTGCCTCTCTGGTCCCTCTCTAGTCCCTCTCTGGTCCCTCTCTGCCCCCTCTCTGGTCCCTCTCCGCTCCCTCTCTGCCCTCTCTCTGCTTCCTCTCTGCACCCTCTCTGGTCATTCTCTGCTCCCTCACTTTTCACCTCTCTGTTCCCTCTCTGGTCCCTCTCTGCTCCCTCTCTGGTCCCTCTCTGCTCCATCTCTGCACACAAATCGGCTCCCTCTCTGCTCTCTCTCTGGTTCCTATCTGGGTCCTCTCTGGTTCCTCTCTGCCCCCTCTCTGCCCCCTCTCTGCCCACTCTCTGGTCGCTCTCTGGTCCCTCTCTTCCCCCTCTCTGCTCCCCCTCGGCTCCATCTCTGGACCCTCTCTGATCCCTCTCTGCCCCTTCTCTGGATCCTCTCTGACCCCTCTCTGCTCCCTATCTACTCCCTCTCTACCCCCTCTCTGCTCCCTCTCTGCCCCCTCTCTGCTTCCTCTCTGCCCCCTCTCTGGTCCTTCTCTGCTCCCTCACTTTTCACCTCTTTGTTCCCTCTCTGGTCCCTCTCTGCTCCCTCTCTGGTCCCTCTCTGCTCCATCTCTGCACACATCGGCTCCCTCTCTGCTCTCTCTCTGGTTCCTCTCTGGTTCCTCTCTGGTGCCTCTCTGCCCCCTCTCTGCCCCCTCTCTGCTCCCCCTCGGCTCCTTCTCTGCTCCCTCTCTGGGTCCTCTCTACCCCCTCTCTGGTTCATCTCTGGTCCCTCTCTGGTCCCTCTCTGGTCCCTCTCTGCTCCCTCACTGGTTCCTCTCTGCTCCCGCTCTGCCCCCTCTCTCCTCCCTCTCTGCGCCCTATCTGGTCCCTCTTTGCTCCCTCGCTGTTCCCTCTCCTCTCCCTCACTGGTACCTCTCTGCTCCCTCTCTGCCCCGTCTTTGGTCCCTCTCTGCCCTCTTTCTGCTCCCTCTTTGGTTCCTCTCTGCCCCCTCTCCATTCCCTCTCTTCTCCCTCTCTCCTCTCTCTCTTCCCCCTCTCCTGTCCCTCTCTGGTCCCTCTCTGCCCCGCTTTTTTCCCTCTCTTCCCCCTCTCCTGTCCCTCTCTGTTTCCTCTCTGGTCCTCTCTGCCCCCTCTCTGGATCCCTTCTGCTCACTCTCTGCTCCCTCTCTGGTCCCTCTCTACCCCTCTCTGCCACCTCTCTGGTCCCTCTCTGGTCCCTCTCTAGCCCCCTCTCTGCTCCCTCTCTGCTCCCTCTCTGCCCCCTCTCTGGTCCTCTCTGCTACCTCCCTGTTCCTCTCTGCACCCTCTCTGGTTCATGTCTGGTTCCTCTCTGCCCCCTCTCTGGTTCCTCTCTGCTACCTCTCTGGTTCCTCTCTGCCCCCCCTCTGGTTCATGTCTGGTTCCTCTCTGCCCCCTCTCTGGTTCTTCTCTGCTCCTTCTCTGCTACCTCTCTGGGTCCTCTCTGCCCCCTCTCTGGTTCATCTCTGGGTTCTCTGCCCCCTCTCTGTCCACGGTCTGGTTCCTCGGTTTCCCTTTCTGCTCCCTTTTTACCTTCTCTCTGGTCCTTCTCTGCTCCCTCACTTTTCTCCTCTCTGTTCCCTCTCTGGTCCCTCTCTGCTCCCTCTCTGGTCCCTCTCTGCTCCATCTCTGCACACATCGGCTCCCTCTCTGCTCTCTCTCTGGTTCCTCTCTGGTTCCTCTCTGGTTCCTCTCTGCCCACTCTCTGGTCGCTCTCTGGTCCCTCTCTGCTCCCCCTCGGCTCCATCTCTGGACCCTCTCTGATCCCTCTCTGCCCCTTCTCTGGATCCTCTCTGACCCCTCTCTGCTCCCTATCTACTCCCTCTCTGCCCCCTCTCTGCTCCCCCCGGCTCCTTCTCTGCTCCCTCTCTGGGTCCTCTCTACCCCCTCTCTGGTTCATCTCTGGTCCCTCTCTGGTCACTCTCTGGTCCCTCTCTGCTCCCTCACTGGTTCCTCTCTGCTCCCGCTCTGCCCCCTCTCTGCTCCCTCTCTGCCCCCTATCTGGTCCCTCTTTGCTCCCTCGCTGTTCCCTCTCCTCTCCCTCACTTTTCTCCTCTCTGTTCCCTCTCTGGTCCCTCTCTGCTCCCTCTCTGGTCCCTCTCTGCTCCATCTCTGCACACATCGGCTCCCTCTCTGCTCTCTCTCTGGTTCCTCTCTGGTTCTTCTCTGGTTCCTCTCTGCCCACTCTCTGGTCGCTCTCTGGTCCCTCTCTGCTCCCCCTCGGCTCCATCTCTGGACCCTCTCTGATCCCTCTCTGCCCCTTCTCTGGATCCTCTCTGACCCCTCTCTGCTCCCTATCTACTCCCTCTCTGCCCCCTCTCTGCTCCCCCTCGGCTCCTTCTCTGCTCCCTCTCTGGGTCCTCTCTACCCCCTCTCTGGTTCATCTCTGGTCCCTCTCTGGTCACTCTCTGGTCCCTCTCTGCTCCCTCACTGGTTCCTCTCTGCTCCCGCTCTGCCCCCTCTCTGCTCCCTCTCTGCCCCCTATCTGGTCCCTCTTTGCTCCCTCGCTGTTCCCTCTCCTCTCCCTCACTGGTTCCTCTCTGCTCCCTCTCTGCCCCGTCTCTGGTTCCTCTCTGCCCCCTCTCCATTCCCTCTCTTCTCCTCTCTCCTCCATCTCTTCCCCCTCTCCTGTCCCTCTCTGGTCCCTCTCTGCCCGCTTTTTTCCCTCTCTTCCCCCTCTCCTGTCCCTCTCTGTTTCCTCTCTGGTCCTCTCTGCCCCCTCTATGGATCCCTTCTGCTCACTCTCTGCTCCCTCTCTGGTCCCTCTCTACCCCCTCTCTGCCACCTCTCTGGTCACTCTCTGGTCCCTCTCTGCCCCCTCTCTGCTTCCTCTATGGTCCCTCTCTGGTCCCTCTCTTACCCCTCTCTGCTCCCTCTCTGCACCCTCTCTGGTCCTCTCTGCTACCTCCCTGTTCCTCTCTGCACCCTCTCTGGTTCATGTCTGGTTCCTCTCTGCCCCCTCTCTGGTTCCTCTCTGCTACCTCTCTGGTTCCTCTCTGCCCCCTCTTTGGTTCATGTCTGGTCCCTCTCTGCCCCCTCTCTGGTTCTTCTCTGCTCCTTCTCTGCTACCTCTCTGGGTCCTCTCTGCCCCCTCTCTGGTACATCTCTGGGTCCTCTCTGCCCCCTCTCTGCCCACGGTCTGGTTCCTCGGTTTCCCTTTCTGCTCCCTTTTTACCTTCTCTCTGGTTCCTCTCTGCCCCTCTCTATTTCCTCTCTGCTCCTTCTCTGCTCCCTCTCTGCCCCCTCTCTGCCCCCTCTCTGCTCCCTCTCTGCCCCCTCTCTGCTCCCTCTCTTCTCCCTCTCTGCCCCCTCTCTGCCACCTCTCTGGTTCCTCTCTGCCCCCTCTTTGCCCCCTCTCTGGTCCCTCTTTGGTCCCTCTCTGCTCCCTCTCTTCCCCCTCTCTGATCCCTCGCTTCCCCCTCTCTGGTCCCTCTCTGGTACCTCTCTGGTACCTCTCTGCCCCCTCTCTTTTCCTCTCTGCTCCTTTTCTACTCCCTCTCTAATCCCTCACTGGTCCCTCTCTACCCCCTCTCTGTTCCCTCTCTGCCCCCTCTCTGGTTCTTCTCTGCTCCTTCTCTGCTACCTCTCTGGGTCCTCTCTGGCCCCTCTCTGGTTCATCTCTGGGTCCTCTCTGCCCCCTCTCTGCCCACGGTCTGGTTCCTCGGTTTCCCTTTCTGCTCCCTTTTTACCTTCTCTCTGGTTCCTCTCTGCCCCCTCTCTATTTCCTCTCTGCTCCTTCTCTGCTCCCTCTCTGCCCCCTCTCTGCCCCCTTTCTGCTCCCTCTCTGCCCCCTCTCTGCTCCCTCTCTTCTCCCTCTCTGCCCCCTCTCTGCCACCTCTCTGGTTCCTCTCTGCCCCCTCTTTGCCCCCTCTCTGGTCCCTCTTTGGTCCCTCTCTGCTCCCTCTCCTCCCCCTCTCTGATCCCTCTCTTCCCCCTCTCTGGTCCCTCTCTGGTACCTCTCTGGTACCTCTCTGCCCCCTCTCCGTTTCCTCTCTGCTCCTTTTCTACTCCCTCTCTGCTCCCTCACTGGTCCCTCTCTACCCCCTCTCTGTTCCCTCTCTGCATCCTCGCTGGTTCTTCTCTGCTCCTTCTCTGCTACCTCTCTGGGTCCTCTCTGCCCCCTCTCTGGTTCATCTCTGGGGCTTCTCTGCCCCCTCTCTGCCCACGGTCTGGTTCCTCGGTTTCCCTTTCTGCTTCCTTTTTACCTTCTCTCTGGTTCCTCTCTGCCCCCTCTCTATTTCCTCTCTGCTCCTTCTCTGCTCCCTCTCTGCCCCCTCTCTGCCCCCTCTCTGCTCCCTCTCTGCCCCTCTCTGCTCCCTCTCTTCTCCCTCTCTGCCCCCTCTCTGCCACCTCTCTGGTTCCTCTCTGCCCCCTCTTTGCCCCCTCTCTGGTCCCTCTTTGGTCCCTCTCTGCTCCCTCTCTTCCCCCTCTCTGATCCCTCTCTTCCCCCTCTCTGGTCCCTCTCTGGTACCTCTCTGGTACCTCTCTGCCCCCTCTCCGTTTCCTCTCTGCTCCTTTTCTACTCCCTCTCTGCTCCCTCACTGGTCCCTCTCTACCCCCTCTCTGTTCCCTCTCTGCCCCCTCGCTGGTTCTTCTCTGCTCCTTCTCTGCTACCTCTCTGGGTCCTCTCTGCCCCCTCTCTGGTTCATCTCTGGGGCCTCTCTGCCCCCTCTCTGCCCACGGTCTGGTTCCTCGGTTTCCCTTTCTGCTTCCTTTTTACCTTCTCTCTGGTTCCTCTCTGCCCCCTCTCTATTTCCTCTCTGCTCCTTCTCTGCTCCCTCTCTGCCCCCTCTCTGCCCCCTCTCTGCTCCCTCTCTGCCCCCTCTCTGCTCCCTCTCTTCTCCCTCTCTGCCCCCTCTCTGCCACCGCTCTGGTTCCTCTCTGCCCCCTCTTTGCCCCCTCTCTGGTCCCTCTTTGGTCCCTCTCTGCTCCCTCTCTTCCCCCTCTCTGATCCCTCTCTTCCCCTCTCTGGTCCCTCTCTGGTACCTCTCTGGTACCTCTCTGCCCCCTCTCCGTTTCCTCTCTGCTCCTTTTCTACTCCCTCTCTGCTCCCTCACTGGTCCCTCTCAACCCCCTCTCTGTTCCCTCTCTGCTCCCTCTCTGCTCCCTCTTTGGTCCTTCTCTGCTCCCTCTCTGTTCCATCTCTGTTCCCTCTCTGCTCCATCTCTGTTCCCTCTCTTACCCCTCTCTGCCCCCGCTCTGGTCCCTCTCTTACCCCTCTCTTACCCTTCTCTGCTCCCTCTCTGCTCCTTCTCTGGTCCCTCTCTGCCCCATGTCTGGTTCTTCTTTGGTTCCTCTCTAGTCCCTCTCTGCTCCATCTCTGCTCCATCTCTGCTCCCTCTCTGCTCCCTCTCTGGTCCCTCTCTTACCCCTCTCTGCCCCCGCTCTGGTCCCTCTTTTACCCTTCTCTGCTCCCTCTCTGCTCCTTCTCTGGTCCTTCTCTGCCCCATGTCTGGTTCCTCTCTGGTTCCTCTCTGGTCCCTCTCTGCTCCCCCTCGGCTCCCTCTCTGCCCCCTCTCTGCCCCTTCTCTGTTCCCTCTCTGCCCCCTCTCTGTTCCCCCACTATAACCAAGACAGGCCAGGGAGCCCAGCACCGAGATCAAGCCATAATAAAGTCATAATACTACTCCAGAGACAGATAGATAGATGTCATCAAGTCATAATGCTGCTACAGAGAGACAAATGGATCGACGTCACCAAGTCATAATACTACCGCAGAGACAGATAGATGTCACCAAGTCATAACACTACTACAGAGAAACAGTTAGATAGATTTCACCAAGTCATAATACTACTGCATCGATACAAATAGATATCACCCAGAACACAATACTACTACAGAGACAGTTAGCTAGATGTCAGCAAGTGATAATAATACAACAGAGAGACAGATTGATATATGTGACCAAGTCATAATACTAATACAGAGATAGATATATGTCAACAAGTCATAATATTACTACAGACAGATAGATGTCACCAAGTAATAATACTACTATAGAGATACAGTTAGATATATGTCACCAAGTCATAATACTACCACAGAGATACAGTTAGATAGATGCTATCAAGTCATAATACTACTACAGAGAGACAGATATATGTCACAAAGTCATAATACTACTACAGGGAGACAGATAGATGTCACGAAGTCATAATAATACTACAGAGAAACAAACAGATGTCACCAAGAACATAATACCACTACAGAGACAGTTAGCTATATGTCATCAAGTCGTAATACTACTAGAGAGATAGTTAGATGTCACCAAGTCATTATGCTACTACAGAGAGACAAATAGATTGATGTCACCAAGTCATAATACTACAAAAGAGACATATACAGTGGGGAGAACAAGTATTTGATACACTGCCGATTTTGCAGGTTTGCCTACTTACAAAGCATGTAGAGGTCGGTAATTTTTATCATAGGTACACTTCAACTGTGAGAGACGGAATCTAAAACAAAAATCCAGAAAATCACATTGTATGATTTTTAAGTAATTAATTTGCATTTTATTGCATGACATAAGTATTTGATACATCAGAAAAGCAGAATTTAATATTTGGTACAGAAACGTTTGTTTGCAATTACAGAGATCATACATTTCCTGTAGGTCTTGACCAGGTTTGCACACACTGCAGCAGGGATTTTGGCCCACTCCTCCATACAGACCTTCTCCAGATCCTTCAGGTTTCGGGGCTGTCGCTGAGCAATACAGACTTTCAGCTCCCTCCAAAGATGTTCTATTGGGTTCAGGTCTGGAGACTGGCTAGGCCACTCCAGGACCTTGAGATGCTTCTTACGGAGCCACTCCTTAGTTGCCCTGGCTGTGTGTTTCGGGTCGTTGTCATGCTGGAAGACCCAGCCACGACCCATCTTCAATGCTCTTACTGAGGGAAGGAGGTTGTTGGCCAAGATCTCGCGATACATGGCCTCATCCATCCTCCCCTCAATACGGCGCAGTCGTCCTGTCCCCTTTGCAGAAAAGCATCCCCAAAGAATGATGTTTCCACCTCCATGCTTCACGGTTGGGATGGTGTTCTTGGGGTTGTACTCATCCTTCTTTTTCCTCCAAACACGGCGAGTGGAGTTTAGACCAAAAAGCTCAATTTTTGTCTCATCAGACCACATGACCTTCTCCCATCCCTCCTCTGGATCATCCAGATGGTCATTGGCAAACTTCAGACGGGCCTGGACATGCGCTGGCTTGAGCAGGGGGACCTTGCGTGAGCTGCAGGATTTTAATCCATGACGGCGTAGTGTGTTACTAATGGTTTTCTTTGAGACTGTGGTCCCAGCTCTCTTCAGGTCATTGACCAGGTCCTGCCGTGTAGTTCTGACCTGATCCCTCACCTTCCTCATGACCATTGATGCCCCATGAGGTGAGATCTTGCATGGAGCCCCAGACCGAGGGTGATTGACCGTCAACTTGAACTTCTTCCATTTTCTAATAATTGCGCCAACAGTTGTTGCCTTCTCACCAAGCTGCTTGCCTATTGTCCTGTAGCCCATCCCAGCCTTGTGCAGGTCTACAATTTTATCCCTGATGTCCTTACACAGCTCTCTGGTCTTGGCCATTGTGGAGAGGTTGGAGTCTGTTTGATTGAGTGTGTGGACAGGTGTCTTTTATACAGGTAACGAGTTCAAACAGGTGCAGTTAATACAGGTAATGAGTGGAGAACAGGAGGGCTTCTTAAAGAAAAACTAACAGGTCTGTGAGAGCCGGAATTCTTACTGGTTGGTAGGTGATCAAATACTTATGTCATGCAATAAAATGCAAATTAATTACTTAAAAATCATACAATGTGTTTTTCTGGATTTTTGTTTTAGATTCCGTCTCTCACAGTTGAAGTGTACCTATGATAAAAATTACAGACCTCTACATGCTTTGTAAGTAGGAAAACCTGCAAAATCGGCAGTGTATCAAATACTTGTTCTCCCCACTGTATATGTCACCAAGTCGTCATACTACTACAGAGACAGTTAGATAGATGTCACCAAGTCATAATACTACTACAGAGATTGTTAGATAGATGTCACCAAGTCATAATACTACTACAGAGACAGTTAGATAGATGTCACCAAGTCACAATACTACTTATATCATGATGCATTTCTCCAGACACTTTAAATAAAGGTAAATAATAGCCCAATGGTTCACATTTTTGTGCGCCTGCATGTTTTTGTAACCTTTACTGAGAATATAGTTGCTGTTCAGCCGGCTACTTCCACATTTATTTTTGTATATTAAAATACAATGTAGTTTATTTTGATACATTGATCTTCATGGAATTTTGTAATTGTATTTAGTTATTTTGGCCCATTGCTGACTACGTCATCAAGCCTTTTATCCGCAACATTTTATCGCATGAAAATCTGTCGCCAATTGGATGGAAGCCATTCAGGGACTTATTAAAGCAGGGTATATGTAGTGTAGGAGTGCATCTCTGCTTGAGAACAGGTTTCTATTTGCGGTGACGTGCATGTTATGGGCTCTTAAATGTTTCTGAATTGCTTAGGCCTCGGAATATATCACCCTGCACTCCATTTAGCGGTCTGCAGTTAAAGGTTAATTACACTGTTAATAGGCTGTCAGCCAGATAACTAGTTATTTCTTTATCAAATTAAATGTACAGTGCCTGTTCACTTTAAAGTATAATTATCTCCACTTAGCAACATAAAGGGCCTGATTTTTATCTGTATTCTAGTGGCCCATCACCACCTCCTTTCCTTTGTCATTATCAGAAGTAGGAAGTGAGGTAGGGGAAGTAGCTCTCAACGAGGAGAGAATGAGAGAAAACAACCAGGGTTCAAACCTGGAAGAATGTATGGAAACAGGCTCTTTATTTGAAGAAATCACAAAGCATTCAACCCAGCCATTTTAAATCCAGGGCTATGACTTACAAATACTTTTCATATAAAACAATTGAGAGTGATTCCCTTTGGGCTGAAAATGTAACCTTGAAAAATAGGTAAGAAGTAAAGGCTATGAAAAGTGTGTCTCATTAAACTGTGCCGTGCTCAGTCTTCTCTGGGTTCAGTGGCAATGAGGTCAACACTACAAGCCATTCATGAACGCTGAGTGTTTCTTTCCTTGGGTGGAATTAAAAGTGGAGGCCTCGGAGGCTTTTAACCGCAGCTCGGCGTAGCGGCGTATTAAACAGGGGGCGAATCACTCAGCGGCAGAATGGCTTCAGTCCAATCAGAACACTATTCTACTCTACTTCCACTCATCCACTCTCCAGTCTCTCTCTCTCCGCTAGAAACCGTTTTACCCAGAAGTCAGACTGGCAGTGATGCAACCTTCCTGTATCCCTGATCCCGGACGAGCATACTCCCTCACGGTTGCTTAATAGGTCTGGATAACCTACTCAGAGTAGGTCTGGGAGGACCCTGCCTCACTGACTTCTGGTTCGACTCACTTCTTAATGACATCATTCAACACAATTGTCATCTGCCTGGTTAAAAGCATTTCAGAGTTTAGCTAACAGTTTCTTATAGGATAGAATAGTTCCTCTTACCTTACAATAACCCTCTGGTACCTTACAATAACCCTTTGGTACCTTACAATAACCCTGGAAGAGGAGAAGCGAGTCAGTAGGCCTGCAGACATACCAGCCAAGTTGCTAAATATGCTCAAGTAGATGCATATTACACAAAACACGTATTCTTTTAATTTGACTTTAATTTCTTATGAACTTGGAGTAGTATCTGTGTTCATGTTCATGTCTCCGTTGGAATCAGCCATCTTGTTCATCATTGAGCAGCAGTATAACTACATGTCAATTCAACGGTGGAGTGTGGAACCAGACGTTCTCGTTTGACACGTATCTCTGAATGTTCATGCGGCTCGAGCTACATTTATATTAGACATAACGGAGCAAACCCATCTCTCTGGCATATTTTCAACATAATGATCCTCATTGACCTGTATGTGATCTATATTTCAATGTGACAGAGGGGATTTCTGAGGTCAGAAAGTAAATAACCTCAGCCTTTATTCAGATTGTGGAAATGAGGACATGGATATAAAAATATACTAATGAACACATTAATATATATTCAGCACACACATGACCGACCGACCACGCCTGAGCACACACACACACACACACACACAGAGAGAAAGAGACAGAGAGAGAGACAGACAGACAGGCAGACACGAGAGCTACACCCACTGACAAATAAATCAAACTGGCTGAATGTAGTGGGTGAGTGGGATACTTACGGTAAGCATAAACTTGGCGTCCTCTACCACATTAGCCTCCAGCAGCTGTAGGAAGAGGTCTGAAGCAGCTCTGTACGATGCAAAGTGATTGGCCAGCCTCTCTGCCATGGCACTCACTATAGAGGGACACACAGAGGTAGTCACAATCATCATAGGTCTCAGTCACCAAGGCTAATGACAAGATTTATGTTATAGGGTATACAGGTTGGTACACTGCTTGCTGATTTGATTTGCACGTGGAGCCAGTGTTGGACATTAAAGACACATTGTTCTATGGCATTGTCTGAAGGTGGGTGGGTGAGGTTATACGGGTGTCTGTGTTCCTTACATTTATCCAGAGCAGCGCCTTGTTCTCCTCCAGCACCTTCCTGAAGACGGAGGCCATGCTGGCTGCCGGACCCTGAGGCCCATCACCACCCTGTGTGTAGACAGCCTCCAAACCCTCTACTGCAGAATCCAGGTCTCCACTGAGAAACAGACAGAGAAAGAGAGAGAGAGAGAGAGAGAGAGAGAGAGAGAGGAAGTGACAGGGAGAGAGACAAAGAGAGAGAGACGGAGAGAGAGAGACGGAGAGAGACAGACGGAGAGACAGAGACGGAAAGACAGAGAGACAGAGACAGAGAGAGAAAGAGGGAAACAGAGAGGGAGAGAGAGACGGGGAGAGAGAGATGGAGAGAGAGAGAGAGACAGAGAGGGAGAGAGAGAGATGGAGAGACAGAGTGGGAGGGAGAGACAGAGAGAGAGACAGAAAGGGAGAGACAGAGAGGGAGAGACAGAGAGAGAGACGGAGAGACAGAGAGGGAGACAGCGAGGGAGAGACAGAGAGATGGGGGAGAGGAAAGAGGCCATTTAGTCAAAATTTGAGGAAAACAACAAACACTCCAATCTCTTCACTTATTAACTGAGACCTCAATGTATCGGCTGGGGGAGTTAGCAGCAGCAGAACTTTGTGGTAAAGAGAACCTGTAAAACACCACAATGACGCTGATAGAGAGGTCGATGAGGGCATACAGGGAGATATTATTGAGTATTCTCTAAATATGCGAGGAGCAGAGACCCTCCTCCCTCCTCCCTCCCTCCCTCCCTCCCTCCCTGCCTCCCTCCCCCCTCCCTCCCTCCCTCCCTCCCTCCCTTCTCATTCATCAAACACATAGAAAAACTAAGTGCATCAAACTTTTATGGGTCGTATTCTCTCTACTAACAGTGGGTTGTATTTGAATTCTCTCTTCTAACAGCGGGTCGTATTTGAATTCTCTCTGCTAACATTGGGTCGTATTTGAATTATCTTTGCTAACAGTGCGTCGCATTTGAATTATACTGCTAACAGTAGGTCGTTTTTGAATCCTCTCTGCTAACAGTGGGTCGTATTTGAATTATCTCTGTTAACGGTGGGACGTATTTGAATTCTCTCTGCTAACAGTGGCGTGGGTGTGTCTAGCTCCCAGAGCCCAGAGTCCAGAGGATAGGATAGCGGAAGTGAAAGGCGCTCATGCCCAACTAGGCCTGTCAGGATGAACTTTAATCCCCCCAATCGGCCGGTTGAGGGGCATGCCTGTGACGCGCTGGGCGGCGCGACTTGAGCCGAGCTGACTGATTAAGAGGGCAGGCGGAAGGGTCCGGAAAGCAGGCGTCAAATTTAGAGGGGCCCTTTGTAAATTATTCAGACTCAACAGTTACAGCGATCACAGTGGATTCAGGCCCAGATGAAATATTAATGTGGGCTGGTGGCGAAGGAGAAGGAGAGGAAGGAAGGTAGAGGAGGGAGATGTTGGGGACTTGGTGGTGGCAGCCTCTTCATAAACATTCCTCTTTGTGACCACATCAATGTTAACCGGGTCATTATGGGCTGTATGCTAGGGTATTGGTAACCCTCTGGGTACTGGAGACCAGGGTATTGGTAACCCCTGCAACCGAGTGGTAACGGAGAGCATAGAGAAACAGGTTCACTGCAATGCTACTGAAAGCCATGAAAACAGCATGACAAAAAGCTGGGAGCGATTGAGCGCTTAGTAGGTGAGTTAGACAAACCTTACTTTTTGATGTGGGCAGTGTTGTTGACAAAGACCATGCTGGACAGGTTGAGGGGCATGCCTCAATTTCCTAGATGCCCTGCACATCGCCATGGCTCCCGAGGGATTGCACCAATCGGGTGACAGACAGCTGAGGGCACCTGGTCTCTCTGCAGCATGGACTTGAGCGTGGACAGGCCATCTAGGGGTGGGAGGGGAGGCAACAGGAAAGTGGACAGGCCATCTAGGGGTGGGAGGGGAGGCAACAGGAAAGTGGACAGGCCATCTAGGGGTGGGAGGGGACGCAACAGGAAAGTGGACAGGCCATCTAGGGGTGGGAGGGGAGGCAACAGGAAAGTGGACAGGCCATCTAGGGGTGGGAGGGGAGGCAACAGAATGTGTGTAAAAGAGATACTGCTTGTGTGTGTGTGTGTGTGTGTTTGGGCGTCACGCAAAACCCCACCTTTGGCTAGCTCTCTCTCGACCTGTGTGATAATGAGGAGACTGTTGGCTATGTCATTCAGCTTGGGACACGGCCAGAGGCACTGAGGACCAGAGAGACAGATAAACAGACAGAAGAACAGAGACATACTGGAAGTCAACATTTTTCCACATTACAGTAGAGGTGAACCACCCATTCCACTGAAATTGACACAGAGACAACAGGGGAAATAAGACTGGAACAGAGGACCTGTGTCAGGAGTCATGATTAGGCTTCTCCAAGCTCTGATGCTGCTGATGGTTATTAGTAGCCTACCAAACTTGCTAACTGCCTGGTACTCAGCACTCTATTGTCCCTCTAATCACTCTGACATCAATGCAAATGTGATCGAAAATCGAATCAAACACTTCATGAGAGCCCATGAGCTCACGTTGCGCAACATTTCTATATTAAGCCTCTATTAAAAAGAGGAGGGTCCCATCAGCTTTCTATAGGCTAGGCCTACTATATTTATTTCTCAACTTTCCTAATATTAAGCACATTGCTTTGCTTTACAACAGGAGTATAGCCTACCTGGCTGGCATGAACATGAACCATGGGAAAAGCGTCCTCCATTCGTTATTTAAGTGCATACATAAGACAGGTGCATGATAATGGTCCATTCTAAATCTAAACTAATATCACATATATATTATTTAGTATATGTAAAGACAAGATTAAATTAAGAATAGTGTGATGGGTGACAATATTAGCCTATCACTTGTGAATTATTTATTATCACTTGTGAAAGATGCCCAGCTTGTGCAGTAAGGCAAGAAACAGCACATATCTTTTTTTTGCGACTTTTTCAAATCATAGTCCCACACCTCATGTAGCCTAGCGCATAGGCCTATACGTTTTGATAAGGTTTGTATCACAACTAAAGTGGCCAAATAACTTCTTAAAATGAAGCACATGAATCCTCTTTACAACCGGTGTAGAGTCTAACTGAAGATAATTTTTACCATAAAAATGCACCTTTATAATAAAGCATTACATGCATAATCGCATTTGCGGTCACTTTTAGTTTTGCCGCTAATTGATTGAAATTTGGAACATTCACGCTTATATCCTACTGCCGTGTGCATTGCTGCGTTTCTAATGTAAGAAATTGTCTAATAGTGTGTTAACATTTTAAGATAAACGTTCTGATCTGTTGCATCAGCCTCATTGCTTTTAAAAGTTGTTTTAATGCTAGTGGTTGTATCCATTTGGGATCTATCACATCCCACAACTGTCCCAGACTATGTTTGGAATATTTATTTATTGCACAGAAGGACAAGTTGACCAATAGAATAGGTCAACTTTTGTACTATGGGGGATAGTAGATTGACATAGGCTAGGGCTTTTGCTGTTCGTTAGGCTTTTGCTGTTCGTTGTTGGCTGACGAAAAGTAAATGTGGCCAGTTCTTCTAACATCTTCAATATGCGCCTCGGAATTCGATAAGAAGTTGTGCGCTGTTGTGTCCCGGATGTGTCTGTCTTCACTTGTAGCCTACTTCGGAGCTGAGACGCCTGTGAGAAGGACCCGATCACATGACGGGCATTGGCTAATAAGAATTAAGATACAGTATCTGAGAGAGCCATGTGAGTGAGAGCTGCTTCAGAGCAGAAGGGAATTATGTGTCAGGGCGACGTGTATGCTGTGAGCGAAGTCAAGCGCAGGATACCGAGCTACTGGCAGACTAACTTTACTTGCACAGTAAATCAAAATTACAAACAAAACCTCCAAACAGAGAGGAACAAAATACGCATACACCCGAACACTGCCGACCTCACGGAAAACAATCACGCACAAAAACTAATGAGAGACAGGGGGAATAGAATGTAACATAATGGGAAACAGGTGAAAACAATCAGGACAAACTAGACAAACACCGAAACATAGATCGGTGGCAGCTAGTACTCCGGGGACGACGAACGGCGAAGCCTGCCCGAGCAAGGAGGAGGGGCAGCCTCGGCTGATTCCGTGACAGTACCCCCTTGACGCGCGGCTCCAGCCTGACGCGCGGCTCCAGCCGTGCGCCGACCCCGGCCGCAGGGCGAGTCGGATGACTCCGGTGGAAGTCCCTCAACATGGAGGGATCTAGGATGTCCATCCTAGGGACCCAGCACCGTTCCTCCGGACCGTACCCCTCCCACTCCACGAGATACTGCAGGCCCCCCATCCGACGCCTCGAATCCAAGATGGAACAGACTGAGTACACCGGAGCCCCCTCGATGTCCAACGGGGGTGGAGGAGCCTCTCGTACCTCACACTCCTGGAGTGGACCAGCCACCACCGGCCTGAGGAGAGACACATGGAACGAGGGGTTAATGCGGTAATTAATGGGCAGTTGTAACCTATAGCATACCTCGTTCAATCTCCTCAGGACTTTAAATGGCCCCACAAACCGCCGACCCAGCTTCCGGCAGGGCAGGCGAAGGGGCAGGTTTCGGGTTGAGAGCCAGACCCGATCTCCCGGTGCATACACCGGAGCCTCACTGCGGTGGCGATCGGCGCTCGCCTTTTGCCGCCCGATAGCCCGCTGCAGATGGACATGTGCAGCGTTCCAGGTTTCTTCCGAGCGCCGAAACCACTCGTCAACTGCAGGGGCTTCGATCTGGCTCTGATGCCAAGGTGCCAGGACCGGCTGATAACCCAGCACACACTGGAAAGGCGTAAGGTTAGTGGAGGAGTGGCGGAGTGAGTTTTGGGCTATATCTCCCTAAGGAATATATCCTGACCACTCTCCCTGCCGGTCCTGGCAATAGGACCTCAGAAACCTACCCACATCCTGGTTCACTCTCTCCACCTGCCCATTACTCTCGGGTGAAAACCTGAGGTAAGGCTAATCGAGAACCCCAGACGTTCCATAAACGCCCTCCAGACTCTAGAGGTGAACTGGGGACCCCGATCAGACACTATATCCTCAGGCACCCCGTAGTGCCGGAAGACGTGTGTGAACAGGGCGTCAGCAGTTTGTAGGGCAGTAGGGAGACCTGGCATAGGAATGCGATGGCAGGCCTTCGAAAACCGATCCACAATGACCAAGATCGTTGTGTTCCCCTGGGAGGGGGGAAGGTCCGTGACAAAATCCACCGATAGGTGAGACCACGGCCGTTGTGGAACGGGTAGGGGTTGTAACTTCCCTCTGGGCAGGTGTGTAGGCGCCTTACACTGGGCGCACACCGAGCAGGAGGAAACATAAACCCTCACGTCCTTAGCTAAAGTGGGCCACCCGTACTTCCCACTAAGGCAGTGCACTGTCCGACCAATACCAGAGGAGGTTGACATTTGAGCCCAATATATCAATCGATCGCGAACCTCGAGCGGCACGTACTTCCGACACTCTGGACACTGTGGGGGAGTAGGATCGGTACGTAACGCCCGCTCGATGTCCGCATCAACCTCCCACTCACCGGTGCCATCAGACAAGACTCCGGGAGTATGGGAGTGGGCTCAATGGACCTCTCCTCTGTGTCATATAGTCGGGACAGGGCGTCTGCCTTAGCGTTCTGTGACCCTGGTCTATAGGTGAGCTTAAATACAAATCGGGAGAAAAACATAGCCCACCTTGCCTGGCGAGGGTTCAGCCTCCTCGCTTCCCGGATGTACTCCAGGTTACGATGGTCAGTCAGAATGAGAAAAGAGTGTTTAGCCCCCTCAAGCCAATGCCTCCACACCTTCAGGGCTCGAACCACAGCTAACAGCTCCCTGTCGCCCACGTCATAATTGCGCTCCGCCGGACTGAGCTTCTTAGAATAGAAAGCACAGGGGCGGAGTTTTGGTGGCGTACCCGAGCGCTGAGACAGCACAGCGCCGATCCCAGCCTCGGACGCATCCACCTCAACTTGGAACGCCAAAGATGGATCCGGATGTGCTAGCACCGGAGCCGAGGTAAACAGGTCCTTCAGATGTCTAAACGCCCTGTCTGCCTCAGCCGACCACTGCAGACGCACCAGACCCCCCTTTAGCAGGGAGGTAATGGGAGCTGCTACATGTCCAAAGCCCCGGATAAACCTCCGGTAGTAATTGGCAAAACCCAAGAGCCGCTGCACTTCCTTCACCATGGTGGGAGTCTGCCAATTACGCACAGCAGAAACGCGGTCAATCTCCATCTCCACCCCTGACGCGGACAACCGATGTCCCAGGAAGGAGATGGGCTCCTGGAAGAACAGACATTTCTCCGCCTTCGCATACAGGTCATGCTCTAACAGTCTACCAAGCACTCGACGCACCAGGGACACATGCTCGGCTCGTGTAGCGGAGTATATTAGAATGTCATCAATATACACCACTACACCCTGTCCATGCAAGTCCCGGAAAATCTCGTCCACAAATGATTGGAAGACTGAAGGAGCATTCATTAAACCGTATGGCATGACGAGGTACTCATAGTGACCCGAGGTGGTACTGAATGCTGTCTTCCACTCATCTCCCTCCCTAATGCGCACCAGGTTGTACGCGCTCCTGAGATCCAATTTTGTGAAGAATCACGCCCCGTGCAATGACTCCGTCATATTAGCAATCAGAGGGAGAGGATAGCTGTATTTGATTGTGATCTGATTGAGACCACGGTAATCAATACACGGGTGTAAACCCCCATCCTTCTTCTTCACAAAAAAGAAACTCGAGGACGCAGGGGAAGTGGACGGCCGTATGTATCCCTGTCTCAGAGATTCTGTGACGTATGTCTCCATAGCCGCCGTCTCCTCCTGAGACAGAGGATACACATGACTACGCGAAAGCGCAGCGCCTACTTGGAGGTCTATCGCACAATACCCCTGTTGATGAGGTGGTAATTGAGTCGCCTTCTTTTTACAGAAGGCGAGTGCCAAATCGGCATACTCAGGTGGAATGTGCATGGTGGGAACTTGGTTCGGGCTTTCCACCGTCGTTGCCCCTACGGAAACACCTACACACCGCCCGAAACACTGATCAGACCATCCCTTGAGAGCCCTCTGTTGCCATGAAATGTTGGGGTCATGAGATGTTAACCAGGGAAGCCCCAACACCACGGGAAATGCAGGAGAATCAATCAAATACAAACGTAGTACCTCCTCATGGCCCTCCTGCGTTTTCATCCTGAGAGGCGCTGTGACTTCCCTAATCAATCCTGACCCCAAAGGGCGGCTATCTAGGGCATGGATGGGGAAGGGCACATCAACAGGTACAATAGGAATCCTTAACTTATAGGTGAAATGGCGATCAATAAAATTCCCAGCAGCGCCTGAATCTACTAGCGCCTTATGCTGGGAGTAAGGAGAAACCTTGGGGAACACAACTTTAATACACATATGCGCAACAGAGAGCTCTGGGTGAGTAGGGTGCCTACTCACCTGGAATGACTCAACAGTGCGCTGCCTACTGCTTCGATTCGTAGGAGACCCTCCCCAGCACCGACCAGCAGTGTGTCCTCTGCGGCCACAGTTGGTGCAGGGTACGGCCTCCCTCCTGGTCTCCCTAGCACCAGCACCTCCGAGCTCCATAGGGGTCGGCTCGGAAGTGCTGGGGGATGGAATGGACGGCCCTGAATCCGGACGTCCGCGGGTATCCAGGCGAATGGACATGTCCACCAGTTGGTCGAAGCTGAGGTTTGTGTCCCTGCAGGCCAATTCACGACGCACGTCCTCCCTCAGGCTACATCTGTAGTGGTCGATGAGGGCCCTCTCATTCCATCCCGCGTTGGCAGCCAGCATCCGGAAGTCTAGCGCGAACTCCTGTGCGCTCCTCCTCCCATGTCTAAGGTGGAATGGACACTCACCTGCCGCTTTACCCTCGGTTGGATGATCGAATACTGCCCTGAAGCTGCGGGTGAACTCCACATAGTTGACAGTAGCGGCGTCTATTCCCGCCCACTCGGCGTTGGCCCACTCCAGCGCCTTGCCGGACAGAAAGGAGATGAGGGCGGACACGCTCTCGTATCCCGAGGGCACCGGGTGGATAGTTGCTAGGTAGAGTTCAACCTGGAGCAGGAAACCCTGACACCCGGCCGCTGTGCCATCATAAGCCCTCGGGAGCCGAATCCCACTGGACCCCGGAGGTGAAGCGAAGGGCATCGCCGATGGTGGTGGTATCGTTGGAGGAGGCGTAGGCAGACCCCCTCTTTCCCATCGCTCAATAGTGCGCACCACCCGTTCCATGGCGGTGCCGAGAGCCTGGATCATGGCCGCTTGGTGTTCGACGCATTCCTGCATTGATCCAGCTGGCACCGCCGCTCCTGCTGACTCCATGAGTGGTGTGTGATTCTGTCAGGGCGAGGTGTATGCTGTGAGCGAAGTCAAGCGCAGGACACCGAGCTACTGGCAGACGAACTGTGCTTGCACAGTAAATCAAAATTACAAACAAAACCTCCAAACAGAGAGGAACAAAATACCCGAACACTGCCGACCTCACGGAAAACAATCACACACAAAAACTAATGAGAGACAGGGGGTTATAAAGGGAATACAATGTAACATAATGGGAAACAGGTGAAAACAATCAGGACAAACTAGACAAACACCGAAACATAGATCGGTGGCAGCTAGTACTCTGTGGACGACGAACATCGAAGCCTGCCCGAGCAAGGAGGAGGGGCAGCCTCTGCCTATTCCGTGACATTATGATTATTATATTGAGCCCAAGTGCACAACGGCCACTTTGTCCGGAAAAGGCATCGATTTCTTTTAGTGGGCATTAAGGCCACACAAGGGGGATGCCACCGGGAAATTCGAGGACTAGTAAGAATATGATTAAGTGCTTATCAAATTGTGTGCAGCCTGCGCAAGAAACAAAGCAGACCTCAAGCTTTTCATGCAACTCGAATCATCATTGGAGTTGAATCATGCAGCCTTATAATGTATAAAAAATGAAAACATATAGCCTAACGTTTTAATCACAACTAAAGTTGCATAAATAACTCTAAATTAAGCATATAGGAGTACCTGTTTCTTTGTTAATGCTCAACAAAGAACAGCCACATGTGCACACTCCATCAGATATCGTTTGGAGAAAATATACTTTCTATTTTATTCAGCTATGTTCAATTGCATTATTTTTACTATAAAATAAAACAAAATAATGCCACAGAATTCTAAGCAAATCTTGTCTGCTAAATGAACGAGTGTAGCCCACAGCCATATGGCATAACCAGATCAGGGCCTAACATAAGGACGACTCAAAATATGCTATTCTGTTCTTCTGAAATAGACTACATTTTCTTCATAACGTGTTTCTTTAGACCTGTCTAAAATAAATAATGGATTTATTGTGATGGTGTAGGCTATATTAAATGGATTTATTAGACTTTTTAAATGTTAATGTTCCAAAGTGGCTTGTAGGCCATGCGTGGAAGCCAGGAGATGCTAAATGTGTTTATGTTAATTAATGGTCAATTATCGTGAGACTGCCAGTTATTTGCTTGACAATCACTGGCTGACAAAATGTAATGACAGCCCTAAGAGTGACAGAGTGAAAGTGAGTCATATCTAGGCTAGCTATTTAGTATTAGAAAAAACTGATGTCATGTAAAACATGGAACAGGGTGTTCAGACACCTCCCTCTGAGTGTGGGGGGCTGTGTTGGTCTCCTCTGTCTGGGGAACAGCTGCTGCAGTGCAGAGACCCTAGGCAATCTTTCCCTCCCTCCTTTCATCCATCCCTCTATTCCCTTTTTTCATTTCAGAGCCACTAATACCTCAATCAAACTCTATTTTGTTATTACAGTCTCCGACCCAATTAATCTGGCTGCTCAATTAAGCGTCGGCCTCATGCTCCTTATCACCGTGCCGAACGGCCGCCAGACCTCTGCTCGCTCGGACAGATTGCAGTGGAAACCTCGGGGTCAGAGTGATTCTTATCAATCCCAAGGAAATAAAATCCCTCCTGTCCCCACCCCCCACCCCATCTCTCTCTCTTGTCCATCTCTCTCTTCCCCTCTCCCTCAATATCTCTGGGGTCTTGGTGTTCATACCGCTGGACAACCAACTACACCCCCGCATTGCTCTCCATCCCAATCCCCTTAATCTCTGCTAAGCGCCCCACTGCTCAGTTGTGATGCAGCCCGTCCTCCTCCTCCTCCTCCTCCTCCTCCTCCTCCTCCTCTCCCCGACCCAGCCTTGGGACCCCATCTGGCTTCAGCCTTGGCTAAGTCATCCACATGCAGACTAGGCTTTATTCACACTATGGGAATTATTACTGTACTGACGTCTTCATCATCTTCCCGCATGATTAAACCAACCCCCCTCTCTTCTCTGATACAGCGAGGTCCTTCACACACCCAAACCCCCTGGGTTAACTCATACCCTATCCTGGCCTGATGTAGGGGCACCTAAAGGTCTGGAGAGAAAGGGGACAGGTGGGGATGAGGTGGGATGCGTGGAATGTGGAAGGTATGTGTTGAGTTGTTGTGCTAATTAAGCTAGCTGTTCATAAACACACATACAGACACACGTAGGTCACTCCATCAGCCGACCCAGGGCAGTGAGCGAGGGAAGGGGAGAGGGAGGAGAGGAGGATTATGGGACAGATCATCAATCATGTGTTAAGAGCGATCAGAACCTAATTCCACTCTTGTTTTTAAGGGATAACTCCTGCTACTAAGACCCCAGGACAACCCAAAAACACGATACATTACTAATCAGCAGAAGATTGTCATTTTTGCAAAAAGTCATCCGCTTCCCAGAAAACCAAATTAATATGTGGCGATAGGAAGGGGCTCAAGGTTTACCAGACGACTGCTGTTCACATTCAGCAGGGTCAAGGGTTAAATTCACAATCACTTGATAATCTCAAATCTAATTCAAGAACCCTGGCTGCACAGTGTACTGTAGGCTTAACCTGCCAAACCAGACTGGGCTCTGACTGAAGTAGCTCACAGTAAGACTTCATGGTCTGTCGGAAAGACTGGCAGATAGAGGGGGAATGAGGGAGAGGACACAGAGGACGCACGCACATGCAGGACAGAGAGACAGACTCACATCTCTTTGACAATCATGGCGTCTTCAATAGTTCCCTCAGCCAGCAGAGCCCAGATCAGAATGTCGTAGAGGGCCCAGGGTCACACTCTTTCTATTAACATCCTTCAGCATACCATAGGCCTCTGGACAGACAGACAGAGAGACGGAGACGGAGGGGGAGAGAGATAAGGAGAAATGGAGCAGGAGAGAAAGAGATTGATAGAGATCACCGCCAGGAAACTTTTAAAAAGCATTCAACAACCCACTATGTTAATGGAACAAATCAAACTCCTAATCAAACTCTAACCCAATCCATTATGCCAATGGGCAATCAAAATCCCATGAAAGTTTCATATTTCCTACATGTCTCAGTTGTCATGGGACTGTCTGTAGGCTAGATGACCCTCTATTAGGAGATGCTCAGGAATTCCTCTCCAATATTACCAATGGAAGTCTGGTAGCAATATAAACTCCCCAGAGCTGCGTACCTTTGGCCTTGCCCTTCTTGCAGAGGGTGAGCAGTCTTGAACTGGTAGTCAGCAGGGCTGTTCTCTGCAGTAGCAGCTTGGGTGCTGGCTGACTTGGTGGCTTTTCTCTTTGACCCTGCAGGCTTGGTCTCTGCCTGTGCCTCTGTCTGCAGCCTGCTCATACCACACCTATGGAAAGGTAGAATACAACACACTGTTAATTACAACTATCCAAACACCCACTGGTAACAAAACACCCACTGGTAACAAACACCCACTGGTAACAAAAAACTCACTGGTAACAAAACACCCACTGGTAACGAAACACCCACTGGTAACAAACACCCACTGGTAACAAAACATCCACTGGTAACAATATTCACATGGCCATACATAAACAACGGTACAAAACTATAGCGACGCAAGTGCAGTCACAAAAACCATCAAGTACTATGATGAAATTGGCTCTCATGAGGACCGCCACAGGAATGGAAAACCCAGAGTTACCTCTGCTGCAGAGGATAAGTTCATTTGAGTTACCAGCCTCAGAAATTGCAGCCCAAATAAATGCTTCACAGAGTTAAAGTAACAGATACATCTCAACATCAACTGTTCAGAGGAGACTGTGTGAATCAGGCCTTCATGGTCGAATGGCTGCAAAGAAACCACTACTAAAGTACACCAATTGTCACGACTTCCGCCAAGGCTGCCTCCCCTCCTTGTTCGGGCAGGCTTTGGCGTTCATCGTCACCGGAGTACTAACCACTGCCGCCCCAATCATCATCACAATTGTCTTGTCAATCACACACACCTGGTTCTATTCCCCTAATTAGTCTGTGTATAAATGTTCCCTCTGCCCCCTTGTCCTTGTGGGTGATTGTTTGTTGTGGAGGTTAATGAAGCTCGATGGAGCTCTTGTATTTGGTATCGACGGGAGTATTTTTCCTGTGTGCCTTGTATTTTCCAGTGCACCTGTTTTGTGCCCTGAAGTGTGTTTGACGCATTTCTGCGTAAACCTGTATTTTTCGGATTAAAGCCTGTTTCTGTGATTTATCCTCCTGTGCCTGACTCCTTCAACACCACCTTATCACACCAATGAGAAGAAGAGACCTGCTTGGGCCAAGAAACATGAGCAATGGACATTAGACCGGTGGAAATGTGTCCTTTGGTCTGGAGTCCAAATTTGACATTTTTGGTTCCAACCGCCTTGTCTTTGTGAGACGCAGTGGGGGTGAACGGATGATCTCCGCATGTGTATTTTCCACCGTAAAGCATGGTGCTTTGCTGGTGACACTATCTGTGATTTATTTAGAATTCAAGGCACACTTAACCAGCATGGATACCAGAGCATTCTGCAGACATACGCCATCCCATCTGGTTTGGTCTTAGTGGGACTATCATTTGTTTTCCAACAGGACAATGACCCAACACACCTCCAGGCTGTGTAATGGGCTATTTTACCAAGAAGGAGAGTGATGGAGTGCTGCATCAGATTATCTGGCCTCCACAATCCCCCCGACCTCAACCGAATTGAGATGGTTTGGGATGAGTCGGACCTCAGAGTGAAGGAAAAGCAGCCAACAAGTGCTCAGCATATGTGGGAACTCCTTCAAAACTGTTCAAAAGCATTCCAGGTGAAGCTGGTTGAGAGAATGCCAAGAGTATGCAAAGCTGTTATCAAGGCAAAGGGTGGCTATTTGAAGAATCTAAAATAAAGAATATATTTGTTTAACACTTTTTGGTTACTACATGATTCCATATGTGTTATTTCATAGTTTTGATGTCTTTACTATTATTCTCCAAAGTAGAAAATAGTAAAAATAAAGAAAAACCCTGGAGTGAGTAGGTGTGTCCAAACTTTTGACTGGTACTGTACATCTAGAACTGGTTGTACGTGTGGCTTTAGGTCAGGTTCTCCCGGGTTTCTCCGAGATCTGTGAGTGATACTGGAAGTCCCTAAACATGGCCAGCTTCTGCTACAGCCAGCAACTGCCTGAGCAAGAGAAACGCAGACTGTTCCACAAGCACATGGAAATGAAGAGCAAGGTGGGGTTTCACAGCAGGAGGGAGTTTAACGAGCAGTGTGAGCTTAGGCAACCAGTGGCTTTTTACTGATGGAGGGACAGAGAAAAGTCATTCCGGGGGTGTTGGAGTTGGCTGCAGAGAGGGGCTTCCTGTGAATCTCTGATGTATTTAGTAGGGATAGTAGCAAGATAGGATAAGATTGGTCTGTACAATAAGTTTGACAACTGTAGGTTAGTCTATTTTATATCAATAATATATATATATTTAATGTGAAATTTCACCTCTGCCATGGTATATAGTAATTACTATATTAATAACATTTTGCCATAACCATCAAAAATCTCCTCACCACAAGCTAGAACGAGTGCATTTTCATTTCACCGGTCGAATCAGGAAGTTTCTATTTCATGTGTATTCGTCTGCTAGTGTACCACAAGGTCAGGCATTCATAGTGGGTGACGGGGACAAAGCAGGACGATCCGCCCCACACCGAGCTGTAGTCTTTCAGAGGCTGGAAGCAATGTGTCACCTTGTATATCTAGCAATGAATCCTCCGATAGGAACATCGCTGAAAGACGTCCAATGGCTATATCGAACAAGGACAACCATATCTATACAATCGTTGTCGTGTGATCAGTATGAAAGAGGCTTCATGAAAGGCCACAAAACAGGACTACATTCATTTTCAGATCTCGTCCACCCCAATAATACACCGGATGCGGTCAACGGGTGTGTCGTTCGGCATGCAAAACCCAGAACCGCCTTCTTCGTGGCCAATTATGTGTAAAACACATCTCACTGACCTAGACATGATCAAAACAAACCCAGAGTCATATAATATGAAATGTCCATTTAAGTATAAAAATTGCGATTAATCTTTTTCGAGTGAGGTGTGTGTTTGTTTGTGAGTAGTATAGACAGGGCAGAGCCCCCCGATGTTCAGTCACCCGTTTAGCAACCGGGGGAGGGGGTTAAGCTGTGCTGGCCAGTGGTGAATTAGGCTAGGCATCGGGGCCAGGGAGGATAAAAGGGGGTGTGGGGGTTGACAACTCCAGGGCCCCTCAGGTCACAAGGGTCATCGCCAAGGGCTAAAGCCATCACGTTGAGTGTCATCTCGCTCCAGGCCTCCCCAACAAGCCAAACAAGCCAAACAAACATGGACACATCTGGAAGGAAGCTGGAAAATAATGTATTCCAATGGAGAAATAATGTATTCTGAATCAACTGCAAGGAAACTGGTGCAGTCAGGCAGAGGGAATGCTGGGTAATTTGGTCACATCGTTCCAGCAGCCTCTGCCAGAGTCCTCTAGTGACATGTGATGAAGTCCACTAAGCAGCAGACATATGGTGGTATTTAGCAGTGGCTGAATTAGTTAGCATTATGGGCTAGTATTAATTCCTGTCCCAACGTCAGATTTTCCCGCGATCATCCCAAAATCCAATTTCCCTTAGATGAAATCAAGGGATTTGTGGTTTCAGACTGTCTGTGGCCAGAGGTGTGGAGAATCAGACTACTTCAGGGATTTCAACCAACCAGGAGTCAACCAGAACAGAGGGGGCACCATGGCAACAGCCAAGGATAATGATACCAATAATCTCTGAGGTACTAAGAGGTAGCTTCATGCTCATTAGCTTCCTGCTCATTATTCTCTGTGTAACAAACTGAACATTATCAGAGAGGATGAGATTTAATGAAGCAAACACTGATTTGGGGAAATCACTGATGGAATAAAAAGATAAGGAGAGCTGTGTTTACTAACGGTGGCAGAGTGGATTTCAGAAGGTTTTTACCTCAGACACCTCGAAGGGCACCTCCTGTCCATTACTCTCCAGAATGTCGGCCAGCATGCGCAGAGTCCTCTCTCTGGGGATCACCTTCTCCTCCTGCATCTTGGTTCAGGTGACCTCCACCTTGCGCCAGTCGTTTGTGTCCCCTGAGAGTGAGAAAGTGCACATACCAGGTGTCTCTTGAAAAATGGATTTTTATCTCAATGAGACTACCTGGATTAATAAAAGTTAAATAAAAAATAAAAAACACCTGTCTACAAACACAAACGTGTATACGCATGCACGCACACCACACACTAAGATTCCTTGTTCCTGCTGCTTCACGCTGAGAGAGAGCAATCAAGGCAGAAGAGGCCTCATCTTGTCATCATCCTCAGTCAGACGCTTAACACCGGGCTGGATTAAAGCAGCAGATCACAGATGTGATCTCAGCCTTTGACTGACTCTGGCTGAATTGGCCAAACAGTTCCAAAAAGATCAATCTTCCAATCACGAGCTGTAATCTAAGCATACACCATCTGTGGTTACTGGGATTCTGACCCCATTCTCTCTCACACACAAACAGTCCCGGGGTGACACGACTGTTCACGCCACATTACTGCTGCCAGGGATTAGGGTGGCAAAGGTCATATGGGAAGAGGAGATGGAGGTAAGTAGTAGTGGCTTTGGGGATCGTTGGGGGGCTTAATATACCCAGTCAGGGGTAAAGTGAGGTACATCAACTTCCCCCGTTGGAGAATGTGGATCAACAATATTATCTGTTATCCAGAGTCTAGATATAGCCATGGTGAGATATAGGAAAGACAGACCAGTTGGAGAAGGTTGATTGAGGGGTCTAACTGTAGAGCCGGACCACATAGTGAAACATCTCATCTCAGTCATATTCAAACAGCTTGGCTTTCATCTCCAGTATGTTCTCCAAAGACTCCATCTGTGTGTGTGTGTGTCAGTCACCTGGTTGCTGTTAATGCATTTCTCAGCGTACCACTGAAGGCGTCCTGGTCTAGCCCTTAAACCTGGAGTCTGTAGGAACAACAGAAAGGACTTCTTCAAATAAATACAGTGTGGTTCATGTTGAATCAACTACTGGCTGAAACCCTGTACCGTGTGCAATACAGAAAGCTTTATATGGCTCAAAACATATTTTGAAGCCATAAATTCATGTAGTTTCCCAGAACGGATGATCTCAACTCTAGAACTATCCCTATCACTATCCAACAGACTCAAAATGACCATCAACAGAAACACAATGAGAAGATACAAGATGAAGGGTGTATATGAATAATATCAGTCACAATGAAAAGATACAAGATGAAGGGTGTATATGAATAATATCAGCCATATATGAATGGCTCTGGATAATACTGTAGCATGATGCCCTTAGGACACACACACTGGGAGGGTGGCATAAGCACCCTGTATTTCTGGAGTGATATGGGCTCATATGGGCTAGGGAGGGTGGGGTGGATGGGGTTGGAGATGCGATAGCAGTGATCAGGATTTCATCTGTGCTTCAGTCAATCAGAGTGAGATCGTCCGTTGGTTCTTCCACTCTGCCCTGACATGATAATATGTCTATGCTGCAGGACAACATCATACAATGTCTATTGGATAAAAAAAGACTACACATTACGGTCTTATACAACCTGCCAAAGGACAAATTAAAATGTGTTCTGTTCTCCGCCGCTGCGTCTAATCGGCTTAGACAGAGTGCAAGTGGTACATATTTTTTCTACTCCGAAATAATCCCCCCCCCACTCCGGCCAGGGATCTAAGCCCCCGAGGCCAACTCTTCTCAGGCATAAATCCATGGTGATAAGTCCCTCTTCCTCCCACACATGCACGCAGACACAGCTTCACACACCCCCTGTTACACACACACACAGACGCACACATGCACGCAGACACAGCTTCACACACACACCCTGTTACACACACACAAAGCTTCACACTATACTTTTCACTTCCAGCTCATATCCCCAAAAGGACATCTAGGTCAGATTATTAAGACTATCTCCTGCCTGCTGCTTTGTGGTTTATGAAACTCAGCCCCTTTTGACTCAGCCCCTTTGACTATGCAGTCTGGACCAGAGTGCCACAAGAAGCTCACATCTCACTCACACACACACACTAGTCTCTGTTGCACAAACTCACATAGGCTTCCTATACCATTACCCATCCTCATGTAAGGTCACACAACCCTCATATATTATGCTCAACAATAATCTAAATTCCTCGTATTTGACACTTTTAATTTATACTCCCCCACTCATACACAACCCACCTTACCTGACACACACAGAAACACATACCTAATGGTGCCCACCCCTTTACAAAACCACCTAACCTTAACCATAACCAAAGAGTGACATCAATTTCTATTGCATTTAATTTAATTACCTGCAATTAATCACCTCGCAATTATACAAAACAGAGTCAGCGGATAGCCTCTCTGTTCTGACAGGCTCCACCCTGATAGATTATACAAAACAGTGGATAGCTACTGAGGATGGTAGCTGACTCTATAGCCACTCCTATCTGTCATATCTTTAATCTGAGCCTAGAGGAAAGTCTTTGTCCTCAGGCCTTGAAGGAAGTCAAAGTAATTCCGCTACCCAAGAATGGTAAAGCGGCCTTTACTGGTTCTATCAGCAGACCTATAAGCTTGATGCCAGCTCTTAGCAAACTGTTGGAAAAAATTGTGTTTGACCAAATACAATGCTATTTCTCTGTAAACAAATTAACAACAGACTTTCAGTATGCGTATAGAGAAGGGCACTCAACATGTACTGCACTGACACAAATGACTGATGATTGGTTGAAAGAAATTGATAATAAGAAGATTGTGGGAGCTGTACTGTTAGATTTCAGTGCAGCCTTTGATATTATTGACCATAACCTGTTGTTGAAAAAACGGATGTGTTATGGCTTTTCAACCTCTGCCATATCGTGGATTCAGAGCTATCTAATAGAACTCAGAGGGTTTTATTTAATGGAAGCTTCTCTAATGTCAAACATGTAAAGTGTGATGTACCACAGGGCAGCTCTCCAGGCCCTCTACTCTTTTCTATTTTTACCAATGACCTGCCACTGGCATTAAACAAAGCATGTGTGTCCATGTATGCTGATGATTCAACCATATACGCATCAGCAACCACAGCTAATGAAGTCACTGAAACCCTTAACAAAGAGTTGCAGTCTGTTTTGGAATGGGTGGCCACTAATAAACTGGTCCTGAACATCTCTAAAACTAAGAGCATTGTATTTGGTACAAATCATTCCCTAAGTTCTAGACCTCAGCTGAATCTGGTAATGAATGGTGTGGCTGTTGAACAAGTTGAGGAGACTAAATTACTTGGCGTTACCTTAGATTGTAAACTATCACGGTCAAAACATATAGATTCAATGGTTGTAAAGATGGTGAGAGGTCTGTCAGTAATAAAGAGATGCTCTATTTTTTGACACCACACTCCAAAAAGAAAGTTCGGCAGGCTCTAGTTTTGTCTAATCTTGATTATTGTCCAGTCGTGTGGTCCAGTGCTGCAAGGAAAGACCTAGTTAAGCTGCAGCTGGCCGAAAACAGAGCGGCATTTCTTGCTCTTCATTGTAATCAGAGGGCTGATATAAATACTATGCATGCCAGTCTCTCTTGGCTAAGAGTTGAGGAGAGACTGACTGCATCACTTCTTCTTTTTATAAGAAACATGAATGTGTTGAAAATCCCAAATTGTTTGCATAGTCAATTTACACAGCTCTGACACACATACTTACCCCACCAGATATGCCACCAGGGGTCATTTCACAGTCCCCAAATCCAGAACAAATTCAAGAAAGTGTACAGTATTATATAGAGCCATTATTGCATGGAACTCTGTTCCATCTCATATTGCTCAAATAAACAGCAAACCTGGTTTAAAAAAACAGATAAAGCAACACCACATGGCCTAACGCCTCTCCCCTATTTGACCTAGATAGTTTGTGTGTATCTATTGATATGTAGGCTACGTGATCCTTTAAAAAAAGCAAAAGGTAGTTCTGTCCTTGAGCTGTTCTTGTCTATTAATATTCTGTATTATGTAATGTTTCATGTTTTGTGTGGACCCCAGGAAGAGTAGCTGCTGCTTTTGCAACAGCTAATGGGGATCCTAATAAAATACCAAATACCAAACATTCAGTAGATAGCCTCTCTGTTCTGACAGGCTCCACCCTGATAGATCCGTCTGACCTCCCAGATATTATTTTAATTAGTGGGCAGAGTTAGGGGGCAGAGTTCACATGGAGACATTCGTCGGACCTCCCAGATATCATTTGAATTAGTGGGCAGAGTTAGGGGGCAGAGTTCACGTGGAGAGATCCGTCTGACCTCCCAGATATCATTTGAATTAGTGGGCAGAGTTAGGGGGCAGAGTTCACGTGGAGAGATCCGTCGGACCTCACAGATATTATTTGAATTAGCGGGCAGAGTTAGGGGGCAGAGCTCACATGGAGAGATCTGTCTGAACTCCCAGATATCATTTGAATGAGTGGGCAGAGTTAGGGGAAAGAGTTCACATGGAGACATCCGTCTGACCTCACAGATTTCATTTTAATTAGTGGGCAAAGTTTACATAGAGAGATCCGTCTGACCTCCCAGATTTCATTTGAATTAGTGGGCAGAGTTAGGGGGCACATGGAGAGGATATCTGGCTGGGGGAACGAGAGTGGTTTTTGTTTCTGGCCTACCAGGCTTACATGAGGAGACCACTTCTCTCGTATTTATGCAGACATACCAGGTAAACACTTCCTCTACATTTAGCCTCAATATCGAAACATGACTAAAACACTATACGATACACAACTGCATAAAGAGTCAAGTGTACAATACACCAGACAGAGAACCACCTATATGCCTAAATCAAACTGGCCACATTTAAAACAGAGTATCACAAACTTCCAGAATGTCATTGTGACTCCAGAAGGGCATTTCAGGTCAAACCAAAAACCCAAAGGAGGGATTGAAGTTGAAGTGTATAATACTAAATATTTTGTGTGGGCTGGGTATCATCTGAAGCTTGTCCAAACCTTCCCCTCTAAGCTGATATGGGCCAGGGACTGTACGTCCCATTCTCAGAGGGATATTAATACACAATAATAGCAAGTCAATATTTAAGAGGGTTTAGGAATCATAGTTCATGTTTTAAATCCTCCTTATAGAAACGCAGAGGGGACAAGCAGCTTCTGGCTAGCCCTGTCCCTGGGCAGCCATGATAGATAGATGATCTTGTCAAGTTAAGGGTGGAGGGAGAGAGAGCGAGAGAGAGCGAGAGAGAGCGAGAGCCACGAGAGATCCAGCAGACAGCATTATTCTCATCCTGAGGAATAAGGATATTAAAAGGCGGTCAGGGCCAAATAACTAAATCGCCTGCTCCCCTCCCTATGGAGTGACAGTCCCTCTGCTGTAGATCCATCCTCACAGACATCATCTTCATCATATCCCCCCAGGACCAAAGGCCCCTCATCTGATATGTTTTTAAGGCTTAGGATCTGAGGATTGGCCCTGCCAGCCTGCCTGTCAGCCCAGAATAACAACCATAACAATCAATATCTTTATTAAGACACACACATAATGTGATAGCATGTGCGTTCCAGCTACCGCCCCACACACAACACACGCTACACAAATATTCCCATTTCACTTAAAGCAGATGTACTCACAGACACACACCTCATGGCATTAATCCATACCAACTGGTATCCATCCAGTCATGTAAGTGGACAGAGTAGACAGGGGAATTGAGTTGAGAGATTAGAATGGTTGGATAATTAAACATCTGAATGCTTTTGTCTGAATAATGTTCATTGAGGTTGTGTTTGAAGTGTGTGTCGGGGGAACGGTCTGAAAGCAGAGACGGAGGACGGACTGACACGATCAAAAGATACCGAAAATTAATCAAGCATCTCAGAAACAGGACTTGTACAGAGCTCTTCTTCCCTAGGTAACTTCAGCTAATAGAGTACTCTTCTCCACTCCACCCAAAAAATCCATCTTCAACCCGCAGCTCTGCTGACTCCACCTGAAATCAACCTTAACCCTAACCAGTAACCACCTCACAGCAACCCAATCCACCATGCCTCCTTCTCCTGAAATTGTGTTCGCTGGCCATCTCAGAAGATAGCTATATCATATTGTGGTTCCTGAGACGTTAAACACCTCTCCAGAGTTTTAGGCATTTACCTACCAGATAACACCCCAGCTACATACAGAAATGTGTTCAGGAATGTGCCTGAGTGTCCTCTAGCCAGTTAATATACAAATCCAAACACAGTCAATCCTCCAAATCAGAACAGTAGCTTAAACCCTGACCCATCAGGGAATTCACAGAGATAGGATTGGCACCAAACTCTTAATAATAAACATGGGAAATAAGTGACTGCCTTTTCATATAACCCCTGGCCACATCCAGCACGGAACGAACACACGCACTCATATGGCTGACCGCCACACCGGCGGTCACGAGTCATGACGGCAGTGAAATTCCACATGACCGTTTAGTCATGGTAATTAGGCTTCTCCAAGCTCTGATGCTGCTGATGGTCATTAGTAGCCTACCAAACTTGCTAACTGCCTGGTACTCAGCACTCTATTGTCCCTCTAATCACTCTGACATCAGTGCAAATGTCATCGAAAATCAAATCAAACACTTCATGAGAGCCCATGAGCTCATGTTGCGCAACATTTCCATAGGCTCTGCAATTGTGTGAGAAAACAGAGTGATGACCTCTATTAAAAAGAGGAGGATCCCATCAGCTTTCTATAAACTAGGCCTACTATATTTATTTATCAACTTTCTTAATATTAAGAACATTGATTATCTTTAAAACAGGAGTATAGCCTACCTGGCTGGCATGAAAATGAACCACGGGAAAAGCGTCCTCCATTCCCTATTTAAGTGCATAGATTACATGTATTTTTTCCCGCTGCCCCTGTTTCGAGACAGGTGCATGACAATGGTCCATTCTAAATCAAAACAAATTTCACACATATATTATTTAGTATATGTAAAGATGAGATTAAATTAAGAATAGTGTGATGGGTGTCAATATTAGCCTATCACTTGTGAATGATGCCCAGCTTGTGTGCAATAAGGCAAGAAATAACTTCTTAAAATTAAGCAAATTAATCCGCTTTACAACGGGTGTAGAGCCTACCTGGCATACATATTCAGCGCCTGAGTTTCAAGTTTGGGGAAGATAATTTTCACCATAAAAATGCACCTTTATAATAAAAGCATTACATGCATATTCACGCTTATAACCTACCGCCGTGTGCTCATTGCTGCGCTTATAATGTAAAGAAATAGCCTAATAGTTTATCAACATTTTAAGCTAAACGTTCTGATCCGTTGCGTCAGGCTCATTGCGTAAGAAAGGTTTTTTGATGCTAGTGGTTGTATTAATTTGGGATCTATCACATCCCACAACTGTCCCAGACTATGTTTGGAATATTTATTTCTCGCACAGAATAGGTCAACTTTTGCTTGTTTGTAGGTGACCAAATACTTATTTTCCACCATAATTTGCAAATAAATTCATTAAAAATCCTACAATGTGATTTTCTGGATTTTGTTTTCTCAATTTGTCTGTCATAGTTGACGTGTACCTATGATGAAAGTTACAGGCCTCTCTCATCTTTTTAAGTGGGAGAACTTGCACAATTGGTGGCTGACTAAATACATTTTTCCCCCACTGTATGAATTGGATAAGGACGCGCGCAGTTGCGTCCCCGATGTGTCTGTCTTCACTTGTAGCCTGTGAGAAAGACCTGATCACGTGACAGAGAGCCATGTGAGTGAGAGGCGGGAGAAAGGAATTATAATTATTATATTCAGCCCAAGGCCGCAAAAAGCATTGATTTCTTTAGGGAGCATTACGGACACACAAAGGGGATACCGCCGGGAAATTCAAGGCATTATCAAGTTCTTGTCAAATTGTGAATGACAGACTGATGAAGTGTACATAGCCTGCGCAAAAAAAACAAAGCAGAGCTCATACCTTTCATGCAACTTTTTTCTAATAATCATTAGAGTCTTAGAATGTATTAAAAATCCAAACATAAAGCCCAACATTTGTATCACAACTACAGTTACATAAATAACTCTAAATTAAATATATAGGAGGACCAGTTTCTTTGTTAACCGCTAAACACAGAATAGCTGAATGTGTGCACTCCCTCAAATCGTTTGGAGAAAATATCCTTTCTATTTCATTCAGCTATGTTCAATTGTATTCTTCATACTATAAAATAATATAAAATAATGCCACAGAATTCTAAGCAAATCTTGTCTGCTAAATGAACTAGTGTAGCCCACAGCTATTTGGCATAGCCAGATCAGGGCCTAACATAAGGACAACTCAGAGTATGCTATTCTGTTATTTTGAAATAGAATACATTTTCTTCATATCATGTTACTTTAGACCTGTCTAAAATAAATAATGGATTTATTGTGATGGTGTAGGCTATATGACATGGATGTATTCAATTTATTCAATGTAGATGTTCCGAAGGTCTGCATCAGTGGATGGTAGGCTATGCGTGAAAGCAAGGAGATTATAAATGTGTTTATGTTAATTAACAGTCAATTACCGTGAGACTGGCAGTTTTTTGCTTGACAATCACCAGCTGATGAGATTTAATGACCGCCACAGCCCTACGTCCGTATGCACACACACCCTCCCTCACCCTCCTTTCGGCAAATCTGACCATAACTCTATCCTCCTGCTTACAACCAAAAACTCAAATAGGAAGTGCCAGTGACACGGTCAATACGGAAGCGGTCCAATGAAGCGGATGCTAAGTTACAGGACTGTTTTGATAGCACAGATTGAAATGTTTCGGGATTCATTAGATAACATTGAGGAGTTTACAACATCACTCACCAGCTTCACTAATAAGTGCATCAACGATGTCATCCCCACAGTGACCGTACATATCCCAACCAGAAGCCATGGATTACAAGCAATATGCGCACTGAGCTAAAGGCTAGAACTGCCACTTTCAAGGAGCAGGACACTAATACGAACGCATACAAGAAATCCCGCTATGACCTCCGACGAACCATCAAACAGGAAAAGATTCAATACAGGACTAAGATCTAATCCTACTATGCTGGCTCTGACAGTCGTCGGATGTGGCAGGGCTTGCATATATTCATGGATTACAAAGGGAAACCCAGCCACGTGCCTACTGTACCAGACGAGCTAAATACCTTCTATGCTCGCTTCGAGGCAAGCAACACTGAACCATGCATGAGAGCACTCGCTCTCCATAGTTGATGTGAGTTAGACCTTTAAACATGTCAACATTCACAAAGCCTCAGGGCCAGATGGATTACAAGGACGCATACTCAGAGCCCGCGCTGACCAGCTGGCAACTGTCTTCACTGACATCTTCAACCTCTCCCTGACCCAGTCTGTAATACCTACATGTTTCTTGCAGACCACCATAGTCCCTGTGCCCAAGAACGCCAAGATAACCTGTCTAAATGACTGTCGCCCCGTAGCGCTTACATCTGTAGCCATGAAATGCTTTGAAAGGCTGGTCATGGCTCACATCAACACTATCATCCCAGACACCCTGGACCCACTGCAATTCGCATACCGCCCCAACAGATCCACAGATGATGCTCTCTTTATTGCACTCCACACTGCCCTCTCCCACCTGGACAAGAGGAACACTTATGTGAGAATGCTGTTCATTGACTACAGCTCAACCTTCAACACCATAGTGCCCTCCAAGCGCATCACTAAGCTTAGGACCCTGGGACTAAACACCTCCTTCTGCTACTGGATCCTGGACTTCCTGATGGGCCACCACAGGTTGTGAGGGTAGGCAACACCACATCAGCCACGCTGACCCTCATAGGGCTGTCACCGACAAATTGTATTTATTGGTAGACCGAGAGTTGTCTGTTCTTTCGACCTATCGAAACATTTATTTTTCCATATATAGACACATCCTATGTGCTTTAATCAAATCAACTCTATGCACTGAGCTTGTCTGGTCCTTTACGCACACTGTTAGATTAAATAATTAAGACACACAAATGACTAGAGGGAGTCCGGCCGCAATTGATTGGATTGTGCTCAGACTTGCTGTGTTAAAAAAAGCGAGTGACTGTGTGACTAGCACCCCTTGTCCCCCTTCAACAGTGTTCATCGCACTGTCCATGTTGCTGAAGCTGCAACATAATTGCAGCCATTTCTGACTGAAAAGTTGTTACCGAAATCCCTCATTTGTTTAGGAAAAACATTACTTATTCCCTCAACCCTTGCACTCTTTTACGTGACACATGTATGCATTGTGTGCATGTGACCAACAGGGCCTGACCTATAGCATATCATTATCACATTAATAAATTGGTTATAACAAACTCAGAACAGATGACACAGCAAAATTGATGGAGATGTAGTGAAAAAACTCAAAACGGGGGAATGTTTACTGATTGCTGAGGTGGTAAAGAGAAAGTCAGATGTTTGTAATAAATGTGACTGTATGTAGCTGTGGTGTTACGTTAGCTGTTGTGTTATGGTAGCTGTGTTGTTATGGAATTTGTGGTGTTATGTAGCTGTGGTGTTATGGTGGTATTATGGTACCTGTGGTGTTATGATAGCTGTGGTGTTATGGAAGCTGTGGTGTTATGGTGGTGTTACGGTAGCTGTGGTTTTATGGTACCGGTGGTGTTATGGTAGCTGTGGTTTTATGATGGTGTTATGGTAGCTGTGGTGTTATGATAGCTGTGATATTATGGTGGTGTTATGGTAGCTGTGGTGTTATGGTGGTGTTACGGTAGCTGTGGTGTTATGGTAGCTGTGGTGTTATGGTGGTGATATGGTAGCTGTGGTGTTATGGTGGTTTTAAGGTAGCTGTGGTGTTATGGTGGTGTTATGGTAGCTGTGGTGTTATGGTGGTGATATGGTAGCTGTGGTGTTATGGTGGTGTTATGGTAGCTGTGTTGTTAAGGTGGTTTTATGGTAGCTGTGGTGTTATGGTGGTTTTATGGTAGCTGTGGTGTTATTGTGGTTTTAAGGTAGCTGTGGTGTTATGGTGGTGTTATGGTAGCTGTGGTGTTATGGTGGTGTTATGTTAGCTGTGATGTTATGGTGGTGTTATGGTAGCTGTGGTGTTATGGTGGTGTTATGGTGGTGTTATGTAGCTGTGGTGTTATGGTGGTGTTATGGTAGCTGTGGTGTTATTGTGGTGTTATGGTAGCTGTGGTGTAATGGTGGTGTTATGGTAGCTGTGATTTTATGGTAGTGTTATGGTAGCTGTGGTGTTATGGTGGTGTTATGGTAGCTGTGGTGTTATGGTGGTGTTATGGTAGCTGTGGTGTTATGGTGGTGTTATGTTAGCTGTGATGTTATGGTGGTGTTATGGTAGCTGTGGTGTTATGGTGATGTTATGGTGGTGTTATGTAGCTGTGGTGTTATGGTGGTGTTATGGTAGCTGTGGTGTTATTGTGGTGTTATGGTAGCTGTGGTGTAATGGTGGTGTTATGGTAGCTGTGATTGTATGGTAGTGTTATGGTAGCTGTGGTGTTATGGTGGTGTTATGGTAGCTGTGGTGTTATGGTGGTGTTATGGTAGCTGTGGTGTTATTGTGGTGTTAGGGTAGCTGTGGTGTTATGGTGGTGTTATGGTAGGTGTGGTGTTATGGTGGTGTTATGGTAGCTGTGGTGTTATGGTGGTGTTATGGTAGCTGTGGTGTTAAGGTGGTGTTATGAGAGCTGTGGTGTTATGGTGGTGTTATGGTAGCTGTGGTGTTATGGTGGTGTTATGTAGCTGTGGTGTTATGGTGGTGTTATGGTGGTGTTATGGTGGTGTTATGGTGGTGTTATAGTAGCTTTGGTGTTATGGTGGTGTTATATAGATGTAGTGTTATGGTGGTGTTATGGTGGTGTTATGGTGGTGTTGTGGTGATGTTATGGTAGCTCTGGTGATATGGTAGTTGTGGTGTTATGGTAGCTGTGGTGTTATGTTGGTGTTATGATAGCTGTGGTGTTATTTACATTTACATTTTAGTCATTTAGCAGACGCTCTTATCCAGAGCCACTTACAGTTATGGTGGTGTTATGGTAGCTGTGGTGTTATGGTGGTGTTATGGTAGCTGTGTTGTTATAGTGGTGTTATATAAATGTGGTGTTATGGTGGTGTTATATAGCTGTGGAGTTATGGTGGTTTTATGGTAGCTGTGGTGTTATGGTAGCTGTGGTGTTATGGTGGTGTTATGGTAGCTTTATTGTTATGGTAGCGGTGGTGTTATGTAGCTGTGGTGTTATGTAGCTGTGGTATTATGGTGGTGTTATGGTGGTGTTATGGTAGCTTTGGTGTTATTATTGTGTTATGGTGGTGTTATGGTAGCTTAGGTGTTATGGTAGCAGTGGTGTTATGGTAGCTGTGATGTTATGGGGGTTATGTAACTGTGGTGTTATGGTGGTGTTATGGTAGCTGTGGTGTTATTGTGGTTTTAAGGTATCTGTGGTGTTATGGTGGTGTTATGGTAGCTGTGGTGTTATGGTGGTGTTATGTTAGCTGTGATGTTATGGTGGTGTTATGGTAGCTGTGGTGTTATGGTGGTGTTATGGTGGTGTTATGTAGCTGTGGTGTTATGGTGGTGTTATGGTAGCTGTGGTATAATTGTGGTGTTATGGTAGATATGGTGTAATGGTGGTGTTATGGTAGCTGTGATTTTATGGTATTGTTATGGTAGCTGTGGTGTTTTGGTGGTGTTATGGTAGCTGTGGTGTTATGGTGGTGTTATGGTAGCTGTGGTGTTATGGTGGTGTTATGTTAGCTGTGATGTTATGGTGGTGTTATGGTAGCTGTGGTGTTATGGTGGTGTTATGGTGGTGTTATGTAGCTGTGGTGTTATGGTGGTGTTATGGTAGCTTTGGTGTTATTGTGGTGTTATGGTAGCTGTGCTGTAATGGTGGTGTTATGGTTGCTGTGATTTTATGGTAGTGTTATGGTAGCTGTGGTGTTATGGTGGTGTTATGGTAGCTGTGGTGTTATTGTGGTGTTAGGGTAGCTGTGGTGTTATGGTGGTGTTATGGTAGCTGTGGTGTTATGGTGGTGTTATGGTAGCTGTGGTGTTATGGTGGTGTTATGGTAGCTGTGGTGTTAAGGTGGTGTTATGATAGCTGTGGTGTTATGGTGGTGTTATGGTAGCTGTGGTGTTATGGTGGTGTTATGTAGCTGTGGTGTTATCGTGGTGTTATGGTGGTGTTATGGTGGTGTTATAGTAGCTTTGGTGTTATGGTGGTGTTATGGTGGTGTTATGGTGGTGTTTTGATGATGTTATGGTAGCTCTGGTGATATGGTAGTTGTGGTGTTATGGTAGCTGTGGTGTTATTTTGGTGTTATGATAGCTGTGGTGTTATTTACATTTACATTTTAGTCATTTTGCAGACGCTCTTATCCAGAGCCACTTACAGTTATGGTGGTGTTATGGTTGCTGTGGTGTTATGGTGGTGTTATGGTAGCTGTGTTGTTTTAGTGGTTTTATATAGCTGTGGTGTTATGGTGGTGTTATGTAGCTGTGGTGTTATGGTGGTTTAATGGTAGCTGTGGTGTTATGGTAGCTGTGGTGTTATGGTGGTGTTATGGTAGCTTTATTGTTATGGTAGCGGTGGTGTTATGTAGCTGTGGTGTTATGTAGCTGTGGTATTATGGTGGTGTTATGGTGGTGTTATAGTAGCTTTGGTGTTATTATTGTGTTATGGTGGTGTTATGGTAGCTTAGGTGTTATGGTAGCAGTGGTGTTATGGTATCTGTGATGTTATGGGGGTTATGTAACTGTGGTGTTATGGTGGTGTTATGGTAGCTGAGGTGTTATGGTGGTGTTATGGTAGCTGTGCTGTTATGGTAGTGTTATGGTAGCTGTGGTGTTATGGTGATGTTATGGTAGCTGTGGTGTTATGGTGGTGTTATGGTAGCTGTGGTGTTATGGTGGTGTTATGGTAGCTGTGGTGTTATGGTGGTGTTATGGTAGCTGTGGATTTATGGTGGTGTTATGGTAGCTGTGGTGTTATGGTGGTGTTATGGTAGCTGTGGTATTATGGTGGTGTTCTGGTAGCTGTGGTGTTATGGTGGTGTTATGGTGGAGTTAAATTGGTGTTTTAGTGGTGTTATGGTGGTGTTATGGTAGCTTTGGTGTTATGGTGGTGTTATGTAGCTGTGGTATTATGGTGGTGTTATATAGATGTAGTGTTATGGTGGTGTTATGGTGGAGCCATGGTGGTGTTTTGGTAGCTGTGGTGTTTTGGTGGTGTTGTGGTGATGTTATGGTAGCTATGGTGATATGGTAGCTGTGGTGTTATGGTAGCTGTGGTGTCATGGTAGCTGTGGTGTTATGTTGGTGTTATGATAGCTGTGGTGTTATTGACATTTACATATTAGTCATTTAGCAGACACTCTTCTCCAGAGCGACTTACAGTTAAGGTGGTGTTATGGTAGCTGTGGTGTTATGGTGTTGTTATGGTAGCTGTGATGTTATGGTGGTGTTATATAGCTGTGGTGTTATGGTGGAGTTCTGTAGCTGTGGTGTTATGGTGGTTTTATGGTAGCTGTGGTGTTATGGTGGTGTTTTGTAGCTGTGGTGTTATGGTGGTGTTATGGTAGCTTTATTGTTATGTAGCGGTGGTGTTATGTAGCTGTGGTGTTATGGTAGCTGTGGTGTTAAGGTGGTGTTATGATAGCTGTGGTGTTATGGTGGTGTTATGTAGCTGTGGTGTTATGGTGGTGTTATGGTGGTTTTATGGTAGTGTTATGGTAGCTTTGGTGTTATGGTGGTGTTATGTAGCTGTGGTGTTATGGTGGTGTTATGGAGCTGCTGAGTATCCCAGACAACTACAAAGTCTTGTTCCTCCAGGGGGGCGGGACAGGCCAGTTTAGTGCCGTCCCCCCCAACCTGATTGGTCTAAAGGGAGGACAGGTGTGCTGATTACATAGTGACGGGCACCTGGTCGTCCAATGCTGCCAAGGAAGCTGAGAAATACGGCAAGGTCAACGTGGTGCACCCCAAACTGGACACCTACACCAGTAAGTGTGTGTGTGTGTGTGTGTGTGTGTGTGTGTGTGTGTGTGTGTGTGTGTGTGTGTGTGTGTGTGTGTGTGTGTGTGTGTGTGTGTGTGTGTGTAGCCAGTGGTTGCTACTAGTAATAACAGGAGACATGGTGTTCTGTGTTAAGAGTTTAATGTAGCAAAATGACTCTCCTCATGTCTCCTGTTGACACTAACTATCCGCCTCACACCACAGACCTACGCTAACATCAAGTGACTGATTCCCACGCTAACAACATGACTGATTCCCACAATAACAACATGACTGATTCCCACACTAACAACATGACTGATTCCACACTAACAACATGACTGATTCCACACTAACAACATGACTGATTCCACACTAACAACATGACTGATTCCCACACTAACAACATGACTGATTCCCACACTAACAACATGACTGATTCCCACACTAACAACATGACTGATTCCCACACTAACAACATGACTAATTTCATACTAACAACATGACTGATTCCCACACTAACAACAGCTGGTAGAGCACGGCGCTTGTAACGCCAAGGTAGTGGGTTCGATCCCCGGGACCACCCATACACAAAAATGTATGCACGCATGACTGTAAGTCGCTTTGGATAAAAGCGTCTGCTAAATGGCATATTATTATTATTATTATTTAACACGACTGATTCCCACACTAACAACATGACTGATTCCCACACTAACAACATTACTGATTCCATACTAACAACATGACTGATTCCCACACTAACAACATGACTGATTCCCACACTAACAACATGACTGATTCCCACACTAACAACATGACTGATTCCCACACTAACAACATGACTGATTCCCACACTAACAACATGACTGATTCCCACACTAACAACATGACTGATTACCACACTAACAACATGACTGATTCCCACACTAACAACATGACTGAGTATAGTAATTAATGACCCAGCTTATCACCTCTTCTTGGCCAGAGCTCAGCATTGTCGTGACGTGACTCTCATTAATATGATGACTGTTATATATCGAATCAACTAACTATGTTTAATTGTTACTCAATTAAATGAATCATGTAACAATTAACTCATTAGGATTTGGGGCACCACGGAATAAGTTGTTTATAGAGTTACCATCTCCCGAATTAAACTCTAAAGGTCTTTACCTATCAATATGTATAAAACAGTCAACATATTAAACATGACCTCTTATCAGTCTCATTCTGAACGGTCACAGAATTCTTGGATCCGCAAAAATCCCAGTTTTACTTATGATTCAGAACTACACAAATTTGCTTAATTTTTCATTTACTAGCTAACTAAATAATAACACAGAATACATACACTAAATACATGAGAAAATTCATAGCAGACTTCGAAAAGGCATTTGATAAAGTTCGACTGGGGTTTATATATAAATGCCTGGAGCATTTCAATTTTGGAGAATCTCTTATAAAATGGGTCAAAATCATGTATAGTAACCCTAGGTGTAAAATAGTAAATAATGGCTATTACTCAGAACGTTTTAAACTGTCAAGAGGAGTGAAACAAGGTTGTCCACTATCGGCATATCTATTTATTGTGGCCAACGAGATGTTAGCTATAAAAATCAGATCCAATAATAATATCAGAGGATTAGAAATACAGGGCTTAAAAACAAAGGTGTCATTGTACGCTGATGATTCATGTTTTCTTTTAAATCCACAACTAGAATCCCTCCACAGCCTCATAGAGGATATAGATACATTTTCTAACCTCTCTGGATTACAACCAAATTATGACAAATGTACGTATTGGATCACTAAAAAAGAAAAATGTTACATTACCATGTAGTTTACCAATAAAATGGTCTGATGGTGATGTGGATATACTCGGAATACATATCCCAAAGGAAATAAATGATCTCACTTCAATAAATTTTTATAGAAAGTTAGCAAAAATAGATAAGATCTTACTACCATGGAAAGGAAAATACCTGTCAATTTGTGGAAAAATCACCCTGATTAACTCTTTAGTATTATCCCAGTTTACCTATTTGCTTATGGTCTTGCCTACGCCTAGCGAACAGTTTTTTTAATTATATGAGAAAAAATATTCAATTTTATTTGGAACGGCAAGCCAGACAAAATTAAAAGGGCATATTTATATAATGAATATGAATTTGGAAGACAGAAATTATTAAATATTAAAGCATTAGACCTATCACTAAAAGCTTCAGTCATACAAAAGTTATACTTAAATCCGAACTGGTTCTCAAGCAAATTAGTAAGATTGTCTCACCCAATGTTCAAGAAAGGCCTTTTTCCCTTTATTCAGATTACAACCTCTCACTTTCAGTTATTTGAAAAGGAAATAATCTCCCAAATATCACTATTTCTAAAACAAGCCATAGAAAGTTGGTTGCAATTTCAATTTAATCCTCCAGAAACGACAGAACAAATAATGCAACAAATATTGTGGTTATATTCAAATATACTAATTGACAAAAAACCTTTATTTTTTGACAGAATGTTTAAAAAAGGTATAATCTTCGTAAATGATATCATCGGTAGGACTGGTGGAGTTATGTCGCCCATGCAGCTAAAAAAAACATATGGAAATGTCTGCTCTACCCAAAATTACAACCAAATAATTGCAGCCTTACCGCAAAAGTGGAAGAGGAAAGTGGAAGGGGGAGAAAGTAAGGAACTTGTCTGTCGGCCTTGCATTAAAGAACATAATTGGTTAAGGAAAACTGTGATAAATAAAAAAGTATATCAGTTTCACTTAAGGACCAAAGGATTGACAGCCGTCCCATATAGATTGCAAAATAGTTGGGAAGAGATCTTTGATGTACCGATCCCATGGCATAGTGTTTATGAACTGACACGCAAAACGACACCGGATTCAAAAATTAGAATCTTTCAATTTAAATTATTATATAAAATTCTTGCTACCAATAGAATGTTATTTATATGGGGGATACAATCTTCCTAGCTCTGCAGATTTTGCTGTGAAGAGACAGAATCATTAGATCATTTGTTTTGGTTCTGTCCATTTGTAGCTTGTTTTTGGACACAGGTCCAGGAATGGCTAAAGGATTGCAATATTTACCTGGTGCTAACCTTGTGTCACGATCGTCTGAAGAAGCGGACCAATACGCAGCGCGTGGAGTGAACATGATGACTTTATTAAATAAAGCAACCACAAAAACAACAAATGACGATAGTGAAGTCCTCTGTAACACTGACAGAACTTGGAACAAAAACCCACCAACACACAGTGAAACACAACAGTTTAAATATGGCTCCCAATCAGAGATAACGAGCCGACAGCTGACACTCGTTACCTCCGATTGGGAGTCAATGACCAAACATAGAAACCAACCCAACAGAAAAGCAAACATAGAAATACACCCAACAGAAAAATAACAACCCTGGCTCAAAATAAAAGTCCATAGAGCCAGAGTGTCACAGTACCCCCCCCTAAAGGTGCGAACTCCGGGCGCACCAGCATACAGTCTAGGGGAGGGTCTGGGTGGGCGTCTGTCCATGGTGGCGGCTCTGGCACTGGTCGTGGTCCCCACCCCACCATAGTCACTACCTGCTTACGTAGCCTCCTCCAAATGACCACCCCCCAACTAAACCCCACAGGATTAAGGGGCAGCACCGGACTAAGAGGCAGCACCGGACTCAGGGGCAGCACCGGACTAAGGGGCAGCACCGGGCTAAGGGGCAGTACCGGACTCAGGGGCAGCACCGGACTAAGGGGCAGCACCGGACTAAGGGGCAGCACCGGACTAAGGGGCAGCACCAGGATAAGGGACAGCACCAGGATAAGGGGGCAGCACCAGGATAAGGGACAGCACCGGGCTAAGGGGCAGTACCGACTAAATGGCGGATCCTGGCTGGCTGGCTCTGGCGGATCCTGGCTGGCTGGCGGATCCCGGCTGGGACGGCTCTGGCGGATCCTGGCTGGCGGAAGGCTCTGGCTGATCCTGTCTGGCGGAAGGCTCTGGCTGATCCTGTCTGGCGGAAGGCTCTGGCTGATCCTGTCTGGCGGACTGGCTCTGGCTCCTGTCTGGCGGAAGGCTCTGGCTGATCCTGTCTGGCGGAAGGCTCTGGCTGATCCTGTCTGGCGGAAGGCTCTGGCTGATCCTGTCCGGCGGAGAGCTCTAGCGGCCCCGGTCTGGCGGACGGCTCTGAAGGCTCATGGCAGACGGGCGGCTTTGCAGGCTCAGTACAGACGGGCAGTTCAGACGGCGTTGGGCAGACGGACAGTTCAGACGGCGTTGGGCAGACGGGCAGTTCAGGCGCCGTTGGGCAGACGGGCAGTTCAGACGGCGTTGGGCAGACGGACAGTTCAGGCGCCGTTGGGCAGACGGGCAGTTCAGACGGCGTTGGGCAGACGGACAGTTCAGGCCCCGTTGGGCAGACGGCAGACTCTGGCCGTCTGAGGCGCACCGTAGGCCTGGTGCGTGGTGCCGGAACTGGAGGTACCGGGCTGAGGACACGCATCTCAGGGCTAGTGCGGGAGAAGCAACAGGGCATGCTTGGCCCTGGGGACGCACCGTAGGCCTGATGCGTGGTGCCGGAACTGGAGGTACCGGGCTAAGGACACGCATCTCAGGGCTAGTGCGGGAAGCAGCAACAGGGCATGCTTGGCCCTGGGGACGCATCGTAGGCCTGATGCGTGGTGCCGGAACTGGAGGTACCGGGCTGAGGACACGCATCTCAGGGCTAGTGCGGGGAGAAGGAACAGGCCGGACCGGGCTGGCGACGCGCACCGTAGACTTGGTGCGGGTGGCAGGAACAGGCCGGGTCGGGCTGGCGACGCGCACCGTAGACTTGGTGCGGGTGGCAGGAACAGGCCGGGCCGGGCTGTCGACGCACACCGTATCCTTGGTGCGTGGAGCAGGAACAGGCCGGGCAGGGCTGTCGACGCACACCGTATCCTTGGTGCGTGGAGCAGGAACAGGCCGGGCAGGGCTGTCGACGCACACCGTATCCTTGGTGCGTGGAGCAGAAACAGGCCGGGCAGGGCTGTCGACGCACACCGTATCCTTGGTGCGTGGAGCAGGAACAGGCCGGTCCGTACTGGCGACGCACACCATAGGGTCTGTGCGTGGAGCAGGAACAGGCCGGGCTGGGCTGGCGACGCACACCGTAGGTTCTGTGCGTGGAGCAGGAACAGGCCGGACTGGGCTGGCGACGCGACACCGTAGGTTCTGTGCGTGGAGCAGGAACAGACCGGGCTGGGCTGGCGACGCACACCGCGGGCCTGGTGCGTGGAGCAGGAACAGGCCGGGCAGGGCTGTCGACGCACACCGTATCCTTGGTGCGTGGAGCAGGAACAGGCCGGGCTGGGCTGGCGACGCACACCGTAGGTTCTGTGCGTGGAGCAGGAACAGGCCGGGCTGGGCTGGCGACGCACACCGTGGGCTTGATGCGTGGAGTAGGAACAGGCCGGTCCGTACTGGGAACACACACCACTGGCTTTAACTGGGGATCAGGAACGGGCCGGACCGGACTGGTAACACACATCAGTCTCTCACGCCGTGCACGCAACAACTTCCCTTCCTCTACTCGGCCAATGGCTCCCGTAACCGATAGCCTTCTCTCCACGTCTCCCTGTAGCAGCCTCCTGCTGCCCAGCCGCCTAAGCCATGTGCCCCCCAAAAAACTTTTTGGGGTTGCCTCTCGTCCTTCCAACGATGATGGCCCTGCTGACGCCGTTGCTCCTCTCTCGCCAGGGCCTTGATCTTCCCCAAGGTCCCTTGCCCCCGAGCATGTCCTCCCAGGACCACGATTTGCCCACCTGGGCCATCGCCAGCCTCTCGAGCTCCTTACCAGGCGCCTCCTCCCATGTCCAGCTGTCTTGCTCCTGGACACGCTGCTTGGTCCTTCTATGGTGGGTTTTTCTGTCACGATCGTCTGAAGAAGCGGACCAATACGCAGCGCGTGGAGTGAACATGATGACTTTATTAAATAAAGCAACCACAAAAACAACAAATGACGATAGTGAAGTCCTCTGTAACACTGACAGAACTTGGAACAAAAACCCACCAACACACAGTGAAACACAACAGTTTAAATATGGCTCCCAATCAGAGATAACGAGCCGACAGCTGACACTCGTTACCTCCGATTGGGAGTCAATGACCAAACATAGAAACCAACCCAACAGAAAAGCAAACATAGAAATACACCCAACAGAAAAATAACAACCCTGGCTCAAAATAAAAGTCCATAGAGCCAGAGTGTCACACCTTGCTGATAGCATTACTGGGTGATCTGAAAAGTCATAGTCAATCAATCAATAATATAATAATACTTTTAGCAAAAATATTTATTTTAAATTCACAATCTGTAGAAGCAATGAGAATAGAAAGGTTCAGAAATTTTGTAAAACATCACAGTACGGTTGAAATATATATGGCAAATAGAAATCCCATATGGATGGTGTTAAAAGAGATAGATGGGAGGTATTGAATAGAGTTGAAGGATGGGACTAATAACAAATAACAACAATTAATAACAAAGATAGCTAATAATGTAAGCATACTGTGTCCATAATAAATAATAAGTATGTAGGTTGTATGTTGGGAGCTTTTGGGAAAGAGCACAGTTAGAAGGATATGGCATATAGAAGCAAACCGGATGGACATCAGGAAAATGATTGGAGAGGTTGAGAGTAGAAGAAGTTCAGGAGCAAAAAAATAAAAATAAAAAAATAATATATATATATATATATATATATATATATATATAATAGAATTATTGTAAAATTAACTCTGTCCATAAGGTGTAGATAGTAAGTATAGACCGGAAGTAGAGGCCTGGGCATTGTTGTTCACTAATTTACTCCATGTAGGGAAAGGATGGTGGGGTTGAAAAGTAATAAAGGGGAGTATATATATTTAAAAAAACATGGGGGATTGGAAGTGATGCAGACAATTACATTGATAGAAGATACAATCTATCTGCAATATTAAGCTGATCCATCCCCCCCCCCAAAAAAAATACAAAAAAATAAATACATGAGAAAAAGTCCCTAGCGGCCTAACAGCATGACTGCTTGGATATCAGAAGAGGGAGGGGTAAGGAAGAGGGAGGGAGGGGGAGAGACAGAGAGAGTCAAATTATCGTTGATACATTCAAATAGAACAGATACTCAGATGCATTCTAATGATTGTCTGAGATGGGATTTTCTTCTTCCCACCTCGTGGGAAATGTATGCACTCACTAACTGTAAGTCGCTCTGGATAAGAGCGTGATATGGTAGCTGTGGTGTTATGGTAGCTGTGGTGTTATGTTGGTGTGTCACGGATTCAGCCGAGGCTGCTCCTCCTCCTTGCTCGGGCAGGCTTCGACGTTCGTCATCCCCGGAGTACTAGCTGCTGCCGATCGATGTTTCGGTGTCTGTCTAGTTTGTCTTGATTGTTTTCACCTGTTTCCCATTATGTTACATTGTAATCCCTTTAAAACCCCCTGTCTCTCATTGGTTATTGTGCGTGATTGTTTTCCGTGAGGTCGGCAGTGTTCGGGTGTATGCATATTTTTTGTTCCTCTCTGTTTGGAGGTTTTGTTTGTAATTTTGTAAAGTTCGTCTGCCAGTAGCTCGGTGTCCTGCGCTTGACTTCGCTCACAGCATACACGTCGCCCTGACAGAATCACGCACCACTCATGGAGTCAGCAGGAGCGGCGGTGCCATCTGGATCAATGGAGGAACGCGTCACACACCAAGCAGCAATGATCCAGGCTCTCGGCACCGCCATGGAACAGGTGGAGAGCACTATTGAGCGATGGGAAAGAAGGGGTCTGCCTACGCCTCCTCCAACGATACCACCACCATCGGCGATGCCCATCGCTTCCCCTCCGGGGTACAGTGGGATTCGGCTCTCGCTCCCGAGGGCTTATGATGGCACCGCGGCCGAGTGTCAGGGTTTCCTGCTCCAGGTTGAACTCTACCTAGCAACCATCCACCCGGTGCCCTCGGGATACGAGAGCGTGTCCGCCCTCATCTCCTGTCTGTCCAGCAAGGCGCTGGAGTGGGCCAACGCCGAGTGGGGGGGAATAGACGCCGCTACTGTCAACTATGCGGAGTTCACCCGCCGCTTCAGGGCAGTATTCGATCATCCACCAGAGGGTAAAGCGGCGGGGGAGCGTCTATTCCACCTTAGACAGGGGAGGAGGAGCGCACAGGAGTCCGCGCTGGACTTCCGGACGCTGGCTGCCAACGCGAGATGGAATGAGAGGGCCCTCATCGACCACTACAGATGTAGCCTGAGGGAGGATGTGCGTCGGGAATTGGCCTGCAGGGACACCAACCTCAGCTTCGACCAACTGGTGGACATGTCAATTCGCCTGGATACCTGTTGGCTACCTGCGGGACGTCCAGATTCAGGGCCGTCCATTCCATCCCCCAGCACTTCCGAGCCGACCCCTATGGAGCTCCGAGGTGCTGGTGCTAGGAGACCAGGAGAGAGACCAGGAGGGGAGGCCATCCCCTGCACCAACTGTGGCTGCAGAGGACACACTGCTGGTCGGTGCTGGGGAGGGTCTCCTAGGAATCGAGGCAGTAGGCAGCGCACTGATGAGTCATTCCAGGTGAGTAGGCACCCAACTCACCCAGAGCTCTCTGTTGCGCATATGTGTATTAAAGTTGTGTTTCCCGAGGTTTCTCCTCACTCCCAGCATAAGGCACTAGTAGATTCAGGCGCAGCTGGGAATTTTATCGATCGCCAATTCACCTATAAGTTAGGGATTCCTATTGTACCTGTTGATGTGCCCTTCCCCATCCATGCCCTAGATAGCCGCCCTTTGGGGTCAGAATTGATTAGGGAAGTCACAGCGCCTCTCAGGATGAAAACGCAGGAGGGCCATGAGGCGATACTACATTTGTATTTGATTGATTCTCCTGCGTTTCCCGTGGTGTTGGGGCTTCCCTGGTTAACATCTCATGACCCCAACATGTCATGGCAACAGAGGGCTCTCAAGGGATGGTCTGATCAGTGTTTCGGGCGGTGTGTAGGTGTTTCCGTAGGGGCAACGATGGTGGAAAGCCCAAACCAAGTTCCCACCATGCACATTCCACCTGAGTATGCCGATTTGGCACTCGCCTTCTGTAAAAAGAAGGCGAATCAATTACCACCTCATCGACAGGGGGATTGTGCGATAGACCTCCAAGTAGGCGCTGCGCTTCCCGCGTAGTCATTGTATCCTCTGTCTCAGGATGAGACGGCGGCTATGGAGACATAACGTTCGAATCTCTGAGACAGGGATACATACGGCCGTCCACTTCCCCCTGCGTCCTCAAGTTTCTTTTTGTGAAGAAGAAGGATGGGGGTTTTACGCCCGTGTATTGATTACCGTGGTCTCAATCAGATCACAATCAAATACAGCTATCCTCTCCCTCTGATTGCTAGTATGACGGAGTCATTACATGGGACGCGATTCTTCACAAAATTGGATCTCAGGAGCGCGTACAACCTGAGTGCGCATTAGGGAGGGAGATAGGTGGAAGACAGCACTCAGTACCACCTCGGGTCACTATGAGTACCTCGTCATGCCATACGGTTTAATGAATGCTCCTTCAGTCTTCCAATCATTTGTGGACGAGATTTTCTGGGACTTGCATGGACAGGGTGTATGTGGTGTATATTGATGACATTCTAATATACTCCGCTACACGAGCCGAGCATGTGTCCCTAGTGTGTCGAGTTCTTGGTTGACTGTTGAGAGTATGACCTGTATGCGAAGTCGGAGAAATGTCTGTTCTTCCAGGAGTCCATCTCCTTCCTGGGACATCGGTTGTCCGCGTCAGGGGTGGAGATGGAGATTGACAGCATTTCAGCCGGGCGAAATTGGCAGACTCCCACCACGGTGAAGGAAGTGCAGCGGTTCTTGGGTTTTGCCAATTACTACCGGAGGTTTATCTGGGGCTTTGGACAGGTAGCAGCTCCCATTACCTCCCTGATAAAGGGGGGTCCGGTGCGTTTGCAGTGGTCGACTGAGGCGGACAGGACATTTAGACATCTAAAGGACCTGTTTACCTCGATTCCGGTGCTGGCACATCCGGATCCCTCTTTGGCGTTCCAAGTTGAGGTGGATGCGTCCGAGGCTGGGATCGGCACTGTGCTATCTCAGAGCTCGGGTACGCCACCAAAACTCCGTCCCTGTGCTTTCTATTCTAAGAAGCTCAGTCCGGCGGAGCGCAATTATGACGTGGGGGACAGGGGCTATGTTTTTTCCAAATTTGTATTTAAGCTCACCTATAGACCAGGGTCACAGAACGCTAAGGCAGACACCCTGTCCCGACTATATGACACAGAGGAGAGGAACATTGAGCCCACTCCTATATTTCCGGAGTCTTGTCTGGTGGCACCGGTGGTGTGGGAGGTTGATGCGGACATCGAGCGGGCGTTACGTACCGATCCTACTCCCCCACAGTGTCCAGAGGGTCGGAAGTGCGTGCCGCTTGAGGTTCGCGATCGATTGATATATTGGGCTCACATGTCACCCTCCTCTGGTCATCCTGGTATTGGTCGGACAGTGCACTGCCTTAGTGGGAAGTACTGGTGGCCCACTTTAGCTAAGGACGTGAGGGTTTATGTTTCCTCCTGCTCGGTGTGCGCCAGTGTAAGGCGCCTAGACACCTGCCCAGAGGGAAGTTACAACCCCCTACCCATTCCACAACAGCCGCGGTCTCACCTATCGGTGGATTTTGTCACGGACCTTCCCCCTCCCAGGCCTTTCAAGGCCTGCCGTCTCATTCCTATGCCAGGTCTCCCTACTGCCCCTACAAACTGCTGACGCCCTGTTCACACACGTCTTCCGGCACTACGGGGTGCCTGAGGATATAGTGTCTGATCGGGGTCCCCAGTTCACCTCTAGAGTCTGGAGGGCGTTTATGGAACGTCTGGGGTCTCGATTAGCCTTACCTCAGGTTTTCACCCCGAGAGTAATGGGCAGGTGGAGAGAGTGAACCAGGATATGGGTAGGTTTCTGAGGTCCTATTGCCAGGACCGGCAGGGGGAGTGGTAAGGATATATTCCCTAGGGAGATATAGCCCAAAACTCACTCCGCCACTCCTCCACTAACCTTACGCCTTTCCAGTGTGTGCTGGGTTATCAGCCGGTCCTGGCACCTTGGCATCAGAGCCAGATCGAAGCCCCTGCGGTGGACGAGTGGTTTCGGCGCTCGGAAGAAACCTGCAACGCTGCGCAAGTCCATTTGCAGCGGGCTATCAGGCGGCAAAAGGCGAGCGCAGATCGCCACCGCAGTGAGGCTCTGGTGTATGCAACGGGAGATCGGGTCTGGCTCTAGACCCGAAACCTGCCCCTTCGCCTGCCCTGCCTGAAGCTGGGTCGGCGGTTTGTGGGGACATTTAAAGTCCTGAGGAGATTGAACAAGGTATGTTATAGGTTACAACTGCCCATTAATTACAGCATTAACCCCTCGTTCCATGTGTCTCTCCTCAGGCCGGTGGTGGCTGGTCCACTCCAGGAGAGTGTGGTACGAGAGGCTCCTCCGCCCCTGTTGGACATCGAGGGGGCTCCGGCATACTCAGTCCGTTCCATCTTGGATTCGAGGCGTCGGATGGGGGGCCTGCAGTATCTCGTGGAGTGGGAGGGGTACAGTCCGGAGGAACGGTGCTGGGTCGCTAGGAGGGACATCCTAGATCCCTCCATATTGAGGGACTTCCACCGGTTGTCATCCGACTCGCCCTGCTCCGCGTCCTCCTGGCCGTCCCCGAGGCCGGGGTCGGCGCACGGCTGGAGCCGCGTGTCAAGGGGGGGTACTGTCACGGAATCAGCCGAGGCTGCTCCTCCTCCTTGCTCAGGCTTCGGCGTTCGTCGTCCCCGGAGTACTAGCTGCCACCGATCGATGTTTCGGTGTTTGTCTAGTTTGTATTGATTGTTTTCACCTGTTTCCCATTATGTTACATTGTATTCCCTTTAATACCCCCTGTCTCTCATTGGTTATTGTGTGTGATTGTTTTCCGTGACGTCGGCAGTGTTCGGGTGTATGCATATTTTTTGTTCCTCTCTGTTTGGAGGTTTTGTTAGTAATTTTGATTACTGTGCAAGTAAAGTTCGTCTGCCAGTAGCTCGGTGTCCTGCGCTTGACTTCGCTCACAGCATACACGTCGCTCTGATATGTTGTTATGGTAGCTGTGGTGTTATGTTGGTGTTATGATAGCTGTGGTGTTATTTACATTTACATTTGAGTCATTTAGCAGACACTCTTATCCGGAGCGACTTACAGTTATGGTGGTGTTATGGTAGCTGTGGTGTTATGGTGGTGTTATGGTAGCTGTGGTGTTATGGTGGTGTTATATAGCTGTGGTGTTATGGTGGTATTATGGTAGCTGTGGTTTTATGGTGGTGTTATGTAGCTGTGGTGTTATTGCAGCTTTAGTGTTATGGTGGTGTTATGATAGCTTTATTGTTAAGGTAGTGGTGGTGTTATGTAGCTGTGGTGTTATGTAGCTGTGGTGCTCTGGTGGTGTTATGTAGTTGTGGTGCTATGGTAGTGTTATGTAGCTGTGGTGTTATGTAGCTGTGTTGTTATGTAGTTGTTGTGTTATGGTGATGCTATGTAGCTGTTGTGTTATGTTGCTGTGGTGTTATGGAAGTTGTGTTGTTATGGTGGTGTTATGTAGCTGTTGTGTTATGGTGGTGTTATGTAGCTGTAGTGTTATGTAGCTGTGGTGCTATGGTGGTGTTATATAGCTGTGGTGTTATGGTGGTGTTATGGTAGCTGTGGTTTAAGTGTGGTGTTATGTAGCTGTGGTGTTATTGCAGCTTTAGTGTTATGGTGGTGTTATGATAGCTTTATTGTTAAGGTAGTGGTGGTGTTATGTAGCTATGGTGTTATGTAGCTGTGGTGCTCTGGTGGTGTTATGTAGTTGTGGTAATATGGTAGTGTTATGTAGCTGTGGTGTTATGTAGCTGTGTTGTTATGGTGGTATTGTGGTGATGTTCTGGTAGGTTTGGTGATATGGTAGTTGTGGTGTTATGGTGATGCTATGTAGCTGTTGTGTTATGTTGCTGTGGTGTTATGGAAGTTGTGTTGTTCTGGTGGTGTTATGTATGTGGTCCTCTGTAGCTCAGCTGGTAGAGCACGGCGCTTGTAACGCTAAGGTAGTGGGTTCGATCCCCGGGACCACCCATACACAAAAAAAAAATAAATGTATGCACGCATGACTGTAAGTCGCTTTGGATAAAAGCGTCTGCTAAATGGCATATTATGTAGCTGTTGTGTTATGGTGGTGTTATGTAGCTGTGGTGCTATGGTGATGTTATGTAGTTGTGGTGTTATGGTGGTGTTCTGGTAGCTGTGGTGTTATGGTGGTGTTATGGTGGAGTTAAATTGGTGTTTTAGTGGTGTTATGGTGGTGTTATGGTAGCTTTGGTGTTATGGTGGTGTTATGTAGCTGTGGTATTATGGTGGTGTTATATAGATGTAGTGTTATGGTGGTGTTATGGTGGAGCCATGGTGGTGTTTTGGTAGCTGTGGTGTTTTGGTGGTGTTGTGGTGATGTTATGGTAGCTATGGTGATATGGTAGCTGTGGTGTTATGGTAGCTGTGGTGTCATGGTAGCTGTGGTGTTATGTTGGTGTTATGATAGCTGTGGTGTTATTGACATTTACATATTAGTCATTTAGCAGACACTCTTCTCCAGAGCGACTTACAGTTAAGGTGGTGTTATGGTAGCTGTGGTGTTATGGTGTTGTTATTGTATCTGTGATGTTATGGTGGTGTTATATAGCTGTGGTGTTATGGTGGAGTTCTGTAGCTGTGGTGTTATGGTGGTTTTATGGTAGCTGTGGTGTTATGGTGGTGTTTTGTAGCTGTGGTGTTATGGTGGTGTTATGGTAGCTTTATTGTTATGTAGCGGTGGTGTTATGTAGCTGTGGTGTTATGGTAGCTGTGGTGTTAAGGTGGTGTTATGATAGATGTGGTGTTATGGTGGTGTTATGTAGCTGTGGTGTTATGGTGGTGTTATGGTGGTTTTATGGTAGTGTTATGGTAGCTTTGGTGTTATGGTGGTGTTATGTAGCTGTGGTGTTATGGTGGTGTTATGGAGCTGCTGAGTATCCCAGACAACTACAAAGTCTTGTTCCTCCAGGGGGGCGGGACAGGCCAGTTTAGTGCCGTCCCCCTCAACCTGATTGGTCTAAAGGAGGACAGGTGTGCTGATTACATAGTGACGGGCATCTGGTCGTCCAATGCTGCCAAGGAAGCTGAGAAATACGGCAAGGTCAACGTGGTGCACCCCAAACTGGACACCTACACCAGTAAGTGTGTGTGTGTGTGTGTGTGTGTGTGTGTGTGTGTGTGTGTGTGTGTGTGTGTGTGTGTGTGTGTGTGTGTGTGTGTGTGTGTGTGTGTGTGTGTGTGTGTGTGTGTGTGTGTGTAGCCAGTGGTTGCTACTAGTATTAACAGGAGACATGGTGTTCTGTGTTAAGAGTTTAATGTAGCAAAATGACTCTCCTCATGTCTCCTGTTGACACTAACTATCCGCCTCACACCACAGACCTACGCTAACATCAAGTGACTGATTCCCACGCTAACAACATGACTGATTCCCACACTAACAACATGACTGATTCCCACACTAACAACATGACTGATTCCACACTAACAACATGACTGATTCCACACTAACAACATGACTGATTCCACACTAACAACATGACTGATTCCCACACTAACAACATGACTGATTCCCACACTAACAACATGACTGATTCCCACACTAACAACATGACTGATTCCCACACTAACAACATGACTAATTTCATACTAACAACATGACTGATTCCCACACTAACAACAGCTGGTAGAGCACGGCGCTTGTAACGCCAAGGTAGTGGGTTCGATCCCCGGGACCACCCATACACAAAAATGTATGCACGCATGACTGTAAGTCGCTTTGGATAAAAGCGTCTGCTAAATGGCATATTATTATTATTATTATTTAACACGACTGATTCCCACACTAACAACATGACTGATTCCCACACTAACAACATTACTGATTCCATACTAACAACATGACTGATTCCCACACTAACAACATGACTGATTCCCACACTAACAACATGAATGATTCCCACACTAACAACATGACTGATTCCCACACTAACAACATGACTGATTCCCACACTAACAACATGACTGATTCCCACACTAACAACATGACTGATTACCACACTAACAACATGACTGATTCCCACACTAACAACATGACTGAGTATAGTAATTAATGACCCAGCTTATCACCTCTTCTTGGCCAGAGCTCAGCATTGTCGTGACGTGACTCTCATTAATATGATGACTGTTATATATCGAATCAACTAACTATGTTTAATTGTTACTCAATTAAATGAATCATGTAACAATTAACTCATTAGGATTTGGGGCACCACGGAATAAGTTGTTTATAGAGTTACCATCTCCGAATTAAACTCTAAAGGTCTTTACCTATCAATATGTATAAAACAGTCAACATATTAAACATGACCTCTTATCAGTCTCATTCTGAACGGTCACAGAATTCTTGGATCCGCAAGAATCCCAGTTTTACTTATGATTCAGAACTACACAAATTTGCTTAATTTTTCATTTACTAGCTAACTAAATAATAACACAGAATACATACACTAAATACATGAGAAAATTCATAGCAGACTTCGAAAAGGCATTTGATAAAGTTCGACTGGGGTTTATATATAAATGCCTGGAGCATTTCAATTTTGGAGAATCTCTTATAAAATGGGTCAAAATCATGTATAGTAACCCTAGGTGTAAAATAGTAAATAATGGCTATTACTCAGAACGTTTTAAACTGTCAAGAGGAGTGAAACAAGGTTGTCCACTATCGGCATATCTATTTATTGTGGCCAACGAGATGTTAGCTATAAAAATCAGATCCAATAATAATATCAGAGGATTAGAAATACAGGGCTTAAAAACAAAGGTGTCATTGTACGCTGATGATTCATGTTTTCTTTTAAATCCACAACTAGAATCCCTCCACAGCCTCATAGAGGATATAGATACATTTTCTAACCTCTCTGGATTACAACCAAATTATGACAAATGTACGTATTGGATCACTAAAAAAGAAAAATGTTACATTACCATGTAGTTTACCAATAAAATGGTCTGATGGTGATGTGGATATACTCGGAATACATATCCCAAAGGAAATAAATGATCTCACTTCAATAAATTTTTATAGAAAGTTAGCAAAAATAGATAAGATCTTACTACCATGGAAAGGAAAATACCTGTCAATTTGTGGAAAAATCACCCTGATTAACTCTTTAGTATTATCCCAGTTTACCTATTTGCTTATGGTCTTGCCTACGCCTAGCGAACAGTTTTTTTAATTATATGAGAAAAAAATATTCAATTTTATTTGGAACGGCAAGCCAGACAAAATTAAAAGGGCATATTTATATAATGAATATGAATTTGGAAGACAGAAATTATTAAATATTAAAGCATTAGACCTATCACTAAAAGCTTCAGTCATACAAAAGTTATACTTAAATCCGAACTGGTTCTCAAGCAAATTAGTAAGATTGTCTCACCCAATGTTCAAGAAAGGCCTTTTTCCCTTTATTCAGATTACAACCTCTCACTTTCAGTTATTTGAAAAGGAAATAATCTCCCAAATATCACTATTTCTAAAACAAGCCATAGAAAGTTGGTTGCAATTTCAATTTAATCCTCCAGAAACGACAGAACAAATAATGCAACAAATATTGTGGTTATATTCAAATATACTAATTGACAAAAAAACCTTTATTTTTTGACAGAATGTTTTAAAAAAGGTATAATCTTCGTAAATGATATCATCGGTAGGGACTGGTGGAGTTATGTCGCCCATGCAGCTAAAAAAACATATGGAAATGTCTGCTCTACCCAAAATTACAACCAAATAATTGCAGCCTTACCGCAAAAGTGGAAGAGGAAAGTGGAAGGGGGAGAAAGTAAGGAACTTGTCTGTCGGCCTTGCATTAAAGAACATAATTGGTTAAGGAAAACTGTGATAAATAAAAAAGTATATCAGTTTCACTTAAGGACCAAAGGATTGACAGCCATCCCATATAGATTGCAAAATAGTTGGGAAGAGATCTTTGACGTACCGATCCCATGGCATAGTGTTTATGAACTGACACGCAAAACGACACCGGATTCAAAAATTAGAATCTTTCAATTTAAATTATTATATAAAATTCTTGCTACCAATAGAATGTTATTTATATGGGGGATACAATCTTCCCAGCTCTGCAGATTTTGCTGTGAAGAGACAGAATCATTAGATCATTTGTTTTGGTTCTGTCCATTTGTAGCTTGTTTTTGGACACAGGTCCAGGAATGGCTAAAGGATTGCAATATTTACCTGGTGCTAACCTTGCTGATAGCATTACTGGGTGATCTGAAAAGTCATAGTCAATCAATCAATAATATAATAATACTTTTAGCAAAAATATTTATTTTAAATTCACAATCTGTAGAAGCAATGAGAATAGAAAGGTTCAGAAATTTTGTAAAACATCACAGTACGGTTGAAATATATATGGCAAATAGAAATCCCATATGGATGGTGTTAAGAGATAGATGGGAGGTATTGAATAGAGTTGAAGGATGGGACTAATAACAAATAACAACAATTAATAACAAAGATAGCTAATAATGTAAGCATACTGTGTCCATAATAAATAATAAGTATGTAGGTTGTATGTTGGGAGCTTTTGGGAAAGAGCACAGTTAGAAGGATATGGCATATAGAAGCAAACCGGATGGACATCAGGAAAATGATTGGAGAGGTTGAGAGTAGAAGAAGTTCAGGAGCAAAAAAAATAAAAATAAAAATATATATATATATATATATATATATATATATATATATATATATATATAATAGAATTATTGTAAAATTAACTCTGTCCATAAGGTGTAGATAGTAAGTATAGACCGGAAGTAGAGGCCTGGGCATTGTTGTTCACTAATTTACTCCATGTAGGGAAAGGATGGTGGGGGTTGAAAAGTAATAAAGGGGAGTATATATATTTAAAAAAACATGGGGGATTGGAAGTGATGCAGACAATTACATTGATAGAAGATACAATCTATCTGCAATATTAAGCTGATCCATCCCCCAAAAAAATACAAAAAAATAAATACATGAGAAAAAGTCCCTAGCGGCCTAACAGCATGACTGCTTGGATATCAGAAGAGGGAGGGGTAAGGGAAGAGGGAGGGAGGGGGAGAGACAGAGAGAGTCAAATTATCGTTGATACATTCAAATAGAACAGATACTCAGATGCATTCTAATGATTGTCTGAGATGGGATTTTCTTCTTCCCACCTCGTGGGAAATGTATGCACTCACTAACTGTAAGTCGCTCTGGATAAGAGCGTGATATGGTAGCTGTGGTGTTATGGTAGCTGTGGTGTTATGTTGGTGTGTCACGGATTCAGCCGAGGCTGCTCCTCCTCCTTGCTCGGGCAGGCTTCGACGTTCGTCATCCCCGGAGTACTAGCTGCTGCCGATCGATGTTTCGGTGTCTGTCTAGTTTGTCTTGATTGTTTTCACCTGTTTCCCATTATGTTACATTGTAATCCCTTTAAAACCCCCTGTCTCTCATTGGTTATTGTGCGTGATTGTTTTCCGTGAGGTCGGCAGTGTTCGGGTGTATGCATATTTTTTGTTCCTCTCTGTTTGGAGGTTTTGTTTGTAATTTTGTAAAGTTCGTCTGCCAGTAGCTCGGTGTCCTGCGCTTGACTTCGCTCACAGCATACACGTCGCCCTGACAGAATCACGCACCACTCATGGAGTCAGCAGGAGCGGCGGTGCCATCTGGATCAATGGAGGAACGCGTCACACACCAAGCAGCAATGATCCAGGCTCTCGGCACCGCCATGGAACGGGTGGAGAGCACTATTGAGCGATGGGAAAGAAGGGGTCTGCCTACGCCTCCTCCAACGATACCACCACCATCGGCGATGCCCATCGCTTCACCTCCGGGGTACAGTGGGATTCGGCTCTCGCTCCCGAGGGCTTATGATGGCACCGCGGCCGAGTGTCAGGGTTTCCTGCTCCAGGTTGAACTCTACCTAGCAACCATCCACCCGGTGCCCTCGGGATACGAGAGCGTGTCCGCCCTCATCTCCTGTCTGTCCAGCAAGGCGCTGGAGTGGGCCAACGCTCGAGTGGGGGGGAATAGACGCCGCTACTGTCAACTATGCGGAGTTCACCCGCCGCTTCAGGGCAGTATTCGATCATCCACCAGAGGGTAAAGCGGCGGGGGAGCGTCTATTCCACCTTAGACAGGGGAGGAGGAGCGCACAGGAGTCCGCGCTGGACTTCCGGACGCTGGCTGCCAACGCGAGATGGAATGAGAGGGCCCTCATCGACCACTACAGATGTAGCCTGAGGGAGGACGTGCGTCGGGAATTGGCCTGCAGGGACACCAACCTCAGCTTCGACCAACTGGTGGACATGTCAATTCGCCTGGATACCTGTTGGCTACCTGCGGACGTCCAGATTCAGGGCCGTCCATTCCATCCCCCAGCACTTCCGAGCCGACCCCTATGGAGCTCCGAGGTGCTGGTGCTAGGGAGACCAGGAGAGAGACCAGGAGGGAGGCCATCCCCTGCACCAACTGTGGCTGCAGAGGACACACTGCTGGTCGGTGCTGGGGAGGGTCTCCTAGGAATCGAGGCAGTAGGCAGCGCACTGATGAGTCATTCCAGGTGAGTAGGCACCCAACTCACCCAGAGCTCTCTGTTGCGCATATGTGTATTAAAGTTGTGTTTCCCGAGGTTTCTCCTCACTCCCAGCATAAGGCACTAGTAGATTCAGGCGCAGCTGGGAATTTTATCGATCGCCAATTCACCTATAAGTTAGGGATTCCTATTGTACCTGTTGATGTGCCCTTCCCCATCCATGCCCTAGATAGCCGCCCTTTGGGGTCAGAATTGATTAGGGAAGTCACAGCGCCTCTCAGGATGAAAACGCAGGAGGGCCATGAGGCGATACTACATTTGTATTTGATTGATTCTCCTGCGTTTCCCGTGGTGTTGGGGCTTCCCTGGTTAACATCTCATGACCCCAACATGTCATGGCAACAGAGGGCTCTCAAGGGATGGTCTGATCAGTGTTTCGGGCGGTGTGTAGGTGTTTCCGTAGGGGCAACGACGGTGGAAAGCCCAAACCAAGTTCCCACCATGCACATTCCACCTGAGTATGCCGATTTGGCACTCGCCTTCTGTAAAAAGAAGGCGAATCAATTACCACCTCATCGACAGGGGGATTGTGCGATAGACCTCCAAGTAGGCGCTGCGCTTCCGCGTAGTCATGTGTATCCTCTGTCTCAGGATGAGACGGCGGCTATGGAGACATACGTTACCGAATCTCTGAGACAGGGATACATACGGCCGTCCACTTCCCCTGCGTCCTCAAGTTTCTTTTTTGTGAAGAAGAAGGATGGGGTTTTACGCCCGTGTATTGATTACCGTGGTCTCAATCAGATCACAATCAAATACAGCTATCCTCTCCCTCTGATTGCTAGTATGACGGAGTCATTACATGGGACGCGATTCTTCACAAAATTGGATCTCAGGAGCGCGTACAACCTGGTGCGCATTAGGGAGGGAGATAGGTGGAAGACAGCATTCAGTACCACCTCGGGTCACTATGAGTACCTCGTCATGCCATACGGTTTAATGAATGCTCCTTCAGTCTTCCAATCATTTGTGGACGAGATTTTCCGGGACTTGCATGGACAGGGTGTAGTGGTGTATATTGATGACATTCTAATATACTCCGCTACACGAGCCGAGCATGTGTCCCTAGTGTGTCGAGTTCTTGGTTGACTGTTAGAGTATGACCTGTATGCGAAGTCGGAGAAATGTCTGTTCTTCCAGGAGTCCATCTCCTTCCTGGGACATCGGTTGTCCGCGTCAGGGGTGGAGATGGAGATTGACAGCATTTCAGCCGGGCGAAATTGGCAGACTCCCACCACGGTGAAGGAAGTGCAGCGGTTCTTGGGTTTTGCCAATTACTACCGGAGGTTTATCTGGGGCTTTGGACAGGTAGCAGCTCCCATTACCTCCCTGATAAAGGGGGGTCCGGTGCGTTTGCAGTGGTCGACTGAGGCGGACAGGACATTTAGACATCTAAAGGACCTGTTTACCTCGATTCCGGTGCTGGCACATCCGGATCCCTCTTTGGCGTTCCAAGTTGAGGTGGATGCGTCCGAGGCTGGGATCGGCACTGTGCTATCTCAGAGCTCGGGTACGCCACCAAAACTCCGTCCCTGTGCTTTCTATTCTAAGAAGCTCAGTCCGGCGGAGCGCAATTATGACGTGGGGGACAGGGAGCTGTTAGCTGTGGTTCAAGCCCTGAAGGTGTGGAGGCATTGGCTTGAGGGGGCTAAACACCCTTTTTTCATCTGACTGACCATCGTAACCTGGAGTACATCTGGGCAGCGAGGAGGCTGAACCCTCGCCAGGCAAGTTGGGCTATGTTTTTTCCAAATTTGTATTTAAGCTCACCTATAGACCAGGGTCACAGAACGCTAAGGCAGACACCCTGTCCCGACTATATAACACAGAGGAGAGGACCATTGAGCCCACTCCTATATTTCCGGAGTCTTGTCTGGTGGCACCGGTGGTGTGGGAGGTTGATGCGGACATCGAGCGGGCGTTACGTACCGATCCTACTCCCCCACAGTGTCCAGAGGGTCGGAAGTGCGTGCCGCTTGAGGTTCGCGATCGATTGATATATTGGGCTCACATGTCACCCTCCTCTGGTCATCCTGGTATTGGTCGGACAGTGCACTGCCTTAGTGGGAAGTACTGGTGGCCCACTTTAGCTAAGGACGTGAGGGTTTATGTTTCCTCCTGCTCGGTGTGCGCCCAGTGTAAGGCGCCTAGACACCTGCCCAGAGGGAAGTTACAACCCCTACCCCATTCCACAACAGCCGTGGTCTCACCTATCGGTGGATTTTGTCACGGACCTTCCCCCCTCCCAGGCCTTTCGAAGGCCTGCCGTCTCATTCCTATGCCAGGTCTCCCTACTGCCCTACAAACTGCTGACGCCCTGTTCACACACGTCTTCCGGCACTACGGGGTGCCTGAGGATATAGTGTCTGATCGGGGTCCCCAGTTCACCTCTAGAGTCTGGAGGGCGTTTATGGAACGTCTGGGGGGTCTCGATTAGCCTTACCTCAGGTTTTCACCCCGAGAGTAATGGGCAGGTGGAGAGAGTGAACCAGGATATGGGTAGGTTTCTGAGGTCCTATTGCCAGGACCGGCAGGGGGAGTGGTAAGGATATATTCCCTAGGGAGATATAGCCCAAAACTCACTCCGCCACTCCTCCACTAACCTTACGCCTTTCCAGTGTGTGCTGGGTTATCAGCCGGTCCTGGCACCTTGGCATCAGAGCCAGATCGAAGCCCCTGTGGTGGACGAGTGGTTTCGGCGCTCGGAAGAAACCTGGAACGCTGCGCAAGTCCATTTGCAGCGGGCTATCAGGCGGCAAAAGGCTAGCGCAGATCGCCACCGCAGTGAGGCTCTGGTGTATGCAACGGGAGATCGGGTCTGGCTCTAGACCCAAAACCTGCCCCTTCGCCTGCCCTGCCTGAAGCTGGGTCGGCGGTTTGTGGGGCCATTTAAAGTCCTGAGGAGATTGAACAAGGTATGTTATAGGTTACAACTGCCCATTAATTACAGCATTAACCCCTCGTTCCATGTGTCTCTCCTCAGGCCGGTGGTGGCTGGTCCACTCCAGGAGAGTGTGGTACGAGAGGCTCCTCCGCCCCTGTTGGACATCGAGGGGGCTCCGGCGTACTCAGTCCGTTCCATCTTGGATTCGAGGCGTCGGATGGGGGGCCTGCAGTATCTCGTGGAGTGGGAGGGGTACGGTCCGGAGGAACGGTGCTGGGTCGCTAGGAGGGACATCCTAGATCCCTCCATATTGAGGGACTTCCACCGGTTGTCATCCGACTCGCCCTGCTCCGCGTCCTCCTGGCCGTCCCCGAGGCCGGGGTCGGCGCACGGCTGGAGCCGCGTGTCAAGGGGGGGTACTGTCACGGAATCAGCCGAGGCTGCTCCTCCTCCTTGCTCAGGCAGGCTTCGGCGTTCGTCGTCCCCGGAGTACTAGCTGCCACCGATCGATGTTTCGGTGTTTGTCTAGTTTGTCTTGATTGTTTTAACCTGTTTCCCATTATGTTACATTGAATTCCCTTTAATACCCCCTGTCTCTCATTGGTTATTGTGCGTGATTGTTTTCCGTGAGGTCGGCAGTGTTCGGGTGTATGCATATTTTTTGTTCCTCTCTGTTTGGAGGTTTTGTTAGTAATTTTGATTACTGTGCAAGTAAAGTTCGTCTGCCAGTAGCTCGGTGTCCTGCGCTTGACTTCGCTCACAGCATACACGTCGCTCTGATATGTTGTTATGGTAGCTGTGGTGTTATGTTGGTGTTATGATAGCTGTGGTGTTATTTACATTTACATTTGAGTCATTTAGCAGACACTCTTATCCGGAGCGACTTACAGTTATGGTGGTGTTATGGTAGCTGTGGTGTTATGGTGGTGTTATGGTAGCTGTGGTGTTATGGTGGTGTTATATAGCTGTGGTGTTATGGTGGTATTATGGTAGCTGTGGTTTTATGGTGGTGTTATGTAGCTGTGGTGTTATTGCAGCTTTAGTGTTATGGTGGTGTTATGATAGCTTTATTGTTAAGGTAGTGGTGGTGTTATGTAGCTGTGGTGTTATGTAGCTGTGGTGCTCTGGTGGTGTTATGTAGTTGTGGTGCTATGGTATTGTTATGTAGCTGTGGTGTTATGTAGCTGTGTTGTTATGTAGTTGTTGTGTTATGGTGATGCTATGTAGCTGTTGTGTTATGTTGCTGTGGTGTTATGGAAGTTGTGTTGTTATGGTGGTGTTATGTAGCTGTTGTGTTATGGTGGTGTTATGTAGCTGTAGTGTTATGTAGCTGTGGTGCTATGGTGGTGTTATATAGCTGTGGTGTTATGGTGGTGTTATGGTAGCTGTGGTTTAAGTGTGGTGTTATGTAGCTGTGGTGTTATTGCAGCTTTAGTGTTATGGTGGTGTTATATGATAGCTTTATTGTTAAGGTAGTGGTGGTGTTATGTAGCTATGGTGTTATGTAGCTGTGGTGCTCTGGTGGTGTTATGTAGTTGTGGTAATATGGTAGTGTTATGTAGCTGTGGTGTTATGAAGCTGTGTTGTTATGGTGGTATTGTGGTGATGTTCTGGTAGGTTTGGTGATATGGTAGTTGTGGTGTTATGGTGATGCTATGTAGCTGTTGTGTTATGTTGCTGTGGTGTTATGGAAGTTGTGTTGTTCTGGTGGTGTTATGTAGCTGTTGTGTTATGGTGGTGTTATGTATCTGTGGTGTTATGTAGCTGTGGTGCTATGGTGATGTTATGTAGTTGTGGTGTTATGGTAGTGTTACGTAGATGTGGTGTTGTGTAGCTGTGGTGTTATGGTGGTATTGTGGTGATGTTCTGGTAGGTTTGGTGATATGGTAGTTGTGGTGTTATGGTAGCTGTGATGTTATGGTAGCTGTGGTGTTATGGTAGCTGTGGTGTTATGGTAGCTGTAGTGTTATGGTGGTGTTATGGCATCTGTGGTGTTATGGTAGCTGTGATGTTATGGTGGTGTTATGGTAGCTGTGGTGTTATGGTGGTGTTATGGTAGCTGTGTTATAATGGTATCTTTGGTGTTATAGTGGTGTTATGGTAGCTGTGGTGTTATGGTGGTGTATTGTAGTTGTGGTGTTATGGTGGTTTTATTGTAGCTTTATTGTTATGGTAGTGGTGGTGTTATGTAGCTGTGGTTATATGTAGCTGTGATGTTATGGTGGTGTTATATAGCTGTGGTGTCATGTAGCAGTGGTTTTATGGTGGTGTTATGATAGCTGTGGTGCTATGGTGGTGCTATATATTTGGCTGTTATTGTAGCTGTTTTGTTATGGTAGTGTTATGTAGCTGTGGTGTGATGTAAGTTGTGGTGTTATGGGGGTGTTATGTAGCTGTGGTGTTATGGTAGCTGTGGTGTTATAGTGGTGTTATGATAGCTGTGGTGATATGGTGGTGTTATGTAGCTGTGGTGTTATGGTGGTGTTATGTAGCTGTGGTGTTATGGTGGTGTTATGTAGCTGTGGTGTTACGGTGGTGTTATGGTAGCTGTGGTTTTATGGTGGTGTTATGATAGCTGTAGTGTTATGGTAGCTGTGGTGTTATGGTAGCTGTGGTGTTATGGTGGTGTTATGGTAGCTGTGTTATAATGGTATATTTGGTGTTATAGTGGTGTTATGGTAGCTGTGGTGTTATGGTGGTGTATTGTAGTTGTGGTGTTATGGTTGTTTTATTGTAGCTTTATTGTTATGGTAGTGGTGGTGTTATGTAGCTGTGGTTATATGTAGCTGTGATGTTATGGTGGTGTTATGTAGCTGTGGTGTTATGGTAGCAGTGGTTTTATGGTGGTGTTATGATAGCTGTGGTGCTATGGTGGTGATATATATTTGGGTGTTATTGTAGCTGTTTTGTTATGGTAGTGTTATGTAGCTGTGGTGTGATGAAAGTTGTGGTGTTATGGGGGTGTTATGTAGCTGTGGTGTTATGGTAGCTGTGGTGTTATAGTGGTGTTATGATAGCTGTGGTGATATGGTGGTGTTATGGTGGTGTTATGGTGGTGTTATGTAGCTGTGGTGTTATGGTGGTGTTATGTAGCTGTGGTGTTACGGTGGTGTTATGGTAGCTGTGGTTTTATGGTGGTGTTATGATAGCTGTAGTGTTATGGAAGTTGTGGTGTTATGGGGGTGTTATGTAGCTGTTGTGTTATGGTGTTGTTATGTAGCTGTGGTGTTATGGTAGCTGTGGTGTTATGGTGGTGTTATGATAGCTGTGGTGAAATGGTGGTGTTATGTAGCTGTGGTGTTATGGTGGTGTTATGTAGCTGTGGTGTTATTGTTGTGTTTTGTAGCTGTGGTGTTATGGTGGTGTTACGTTAGCTGAGGTGTTATGGTAGCTGTCTTTGTATGGTGTTGTTAGGGTAGCTGTAGTGTTATGGTGGTGTTATGGAAGTTTTGGTGTTACGGTGGTGTTCTGGTAGCTGTGATGTTATGGTAGCGGTGGTGGTATGGTAGCTGTGGTGCTATGGTGCAATGGTAGCTGTGGTGTTACAGTGGTATTATGGTAGCTGTGGTGTTATGGTAGTTGTGGTGTTATGGTGGTGTTATGTAGCTGTGGTGTTATGGTAGCAGTGGTGTTATGTAGCTGTGTTGTTATGGTGGTGTTATGTAGCTGTGGTGTTGTGGTGGTGTTATGTAGATGTGCTGTTATTGTGGTGTTATGGTAGCTGTGGTGTTATGTGGCTGTTGTGTTATGGTAGCTGTGGTGTTATGTGGCTGTTGTGTTATGGTAACTGTGGTGTTATGTTATCTGTGGTGTTATGGTAGCTGTGGTGTTATGTTGGTGTTATGGTTCCTGTGGTGTTATGGTGGTGTTTTGAAGCTGTGGTGTTATGGTGGTTTTATGGTAGCTGTGGTGTTATGGTGGTGAATGTAGCTCTGGTGTTATGGTGGTGTTATTGTAGCTTTATTGTTATGCTATCGGTGGTTTTATGTAGCTGCGGTTATATGTAGCTGTGATGATATGGTGAGTTATGTAACTGTGGTTTATGGTAGCGGTGGTGTTATGGTGGTGTTATGGTAGCTTTATTGTTATGTTAGCAGTGGTGTTATGTAACTTTGGTGTTATGGAAGTGTTATGGTAGCTGTGGTAATATGGTAACTGTGGTTTTATGGTGGTGTTATGGTAGGTTTAGTATTATGGTGGTGTTATGGAAGTTGTGGTATTATGGTGGTGTTATGCAACTGTGTTGTTATGGTGATGTTATGGTAGCTGTGGTGTTATTTAGCTGTGTTGTTATGGTGGTGATATGTAGCTGTGGTGTTATGTAACTGTGGTGTGATGTAGCCGTGGTGTTTTGTGTTATGTAGCTGTGGTGCTATGTATCTTTGGTGCTAATGTGGCGTTATGTAACAGAGTTGTAATGGTGGTGTTATGTATCTGTGGTGTTATGGTAGCTGTGGTGTTATGGTGGTGTTTTGTAGCTGTGGTGTTATGGTGGTTTTATGGTAGCTGTGGTGTTATGGTGGTGAATGTAGCTCTTGTGTTATGGTGGTGTTATTGTAGCTTTATTGTTATGGTAGCGGTGGTGTTATGTAGCTGTGGTTATATGTAGCTGTGTTGTTATGGTGGTGTTATGTAGCTGTTGTTTATGGTAGTGGTGGTGTTATGGTGGTGTTATGGTAGCTTTATTGTTATGGTAGCGGTGGTGTTATGTAACTGTTGTGTTATGGTGGTGATATGTAGCTGTGGTGTTATGTAACTGTTGTGTTATGGTGGTGATATGTAGCTGTGGTGTTATGGTAGCTGTGCTGTTATGGTGGTGTTATGATAGCTGTGGTGATATGGTAGTGTTATGTAGCTGTGGTGTTATGGTGGTGTTATGTAGCTGTGGTGTTATGGTGGTGTTATATAGCTGTGTTGTTACGGTGGTGTTATGGTAGCTGTGGGTTTATGGTGGTGTTATGGTAGCTGTAGTAGTGTTATGGAAGTTTTGGTGTTATGGTGGTGTTATGTAGCTGTTGTGTTATGGTGGTGTTATGTAGCTGTGGGGTTATGGTAGCTGTGGTGTTATGGTGGTGTTATGATAGATATGGTGATATGGTGTTGTTATGTAGCTGTGGTGTTATGGTGGTGTTATGTAGTTGTGTTGTTATTGTTGTGTTATGTAGCTGTGGTTTTATGGTGGTGTTACAGTAGCTGAGGTGTTATGGTAGCTGTGGTTGTATGGTGGTGTTATGTTAGCTGTAGTGTTATGTTGGTGTTATGTTTGTTTTGGTGTTACGAAGGTTTTATGGTAGCTGTCGTGCTATGGTAGCGGTGGTGTTATGGTAGCTGTGGTGCTATGGTAGCAGTGGTGTTACGGTGGTGTTATGGTAGCTGTGGTGTTATGGTAGTGTTATGGTAGCTGTGGTGTTATGGAACTTGTGGTGTTATGCATGTGTTATGTAGCAGTTGTGTTATGGTGGTGTTATTTAGCTGTGGTGTTATTGTAGCTGTGGTGTTATGGTAGTTGTGGTGTTATGGTGGTGTTATGTAGCTGCGGTGTTATGTAGCTGAGGTGTTTTGGTAGCTTTTTTTTCATTTAGCAGTGGTGTTATGGTAGCTGTGGTGTTATGGTGGTGTTATGGTAACAGTGGTGTTATGGTGGTGTTATGGTAGCTGTGGTGTTATGGTGGTGTTATGGTAGCTGTGGTGTTATGGTGGTGTTGTGATAGTTTTAGTGTTATGGTGGTGTTATGTAGCTGTGTTGTTATGGTGGTGTTATGGTAGCTGTGGTGTTATGGTAGCTTTGGTTTTACGGTGGTGTTATGGTAGGTTTAGTGTTATGGTGGTGTTATGGAAATTGTGGTATTATGGTGGTGTTATGCAACTGTGGTGTTATGGTGGTGTTATGGTAGCTGTAGTGTTATTTAGCTGTGTTGTTATGGTGGTGATATGTAGATGTGGTGTTATGTAACTGTGGTGTGATGTAGCTGTGGTGTTTTGTGTTTTGTAGCTGTGGTGTTATGTAGCTTTGGTGTTAATGTGGCATTATGTAACATAGGTGTAATAGTGGTCTTATATATCTGTGGTGTTATGGTAGCAGTGGTGTTATGGTATTGTTATGTAGCTTTTTTGTTATGTAGCTGTGATGTTATGGTGCTGTTATGTAGTTGTGGTGTTATGATTGCTGTGGTGATATGGTGGTGTTATGTAGCTGTGGTGTTATGGTGGTGTTATGTAGCTGTGGTGTTATGGTGGTGTTATGTATCTTTGGTGTCATGGTAGCTGTGGTGTTATGATGGTGTTATGATAGCTGTTGTGATATGGTGGTGTTATGTAGCTGTGGTGTTATTGTTGTGTTATGTAGCTGTGGAGTTACGGTGGTGTTACGGTAGCTGTGGTGTTATGGTAGCTGTGGTTCTAGGGTGGTGTTATGGTAGGTTTAGTGTTATGGTGGTTTTATGGAAGTTGTGGTATTATGGTGGTGTTATGCAACTGTGGTGTTATGGTGGTGTTATGGTAGCTGTGGTGTTATTTAGCTGTGTTGTTATGGTGGTGATATGTAGCTGTGGTGTTATGTAACTGTGGTGTGATGTAGTTGTGGTGTTATGGTGGTGGTATGTAGCTGTGGTGTTATGGTAGCGGTGGTGTTATAGTAATATTATGCAGCTGTGGTGTTATGGTGGTTTTATGTAGCTCTGGTGTTATGTTGATGTGGTGTTATGGTAGCTGTGGTGTTATGGTAGCGGTGGTGTCATGTAGCTGTGTTGTTATGGTGGTGTTATGTAGCTTTGGTGTTGTGGTGGTGGTATGTAGCTGTGGTGTTATGTGGCTGTTGTGTTATGGTAGCTGTGGTGTTATGTTATCTGTGGTTTTATGGTAGCTGTGGTGTTATGTAGCTGAGGTGGTATGTAGCTCTGGTATTATTGTAGCTGTGGTGTTATGGTGGTGTTATGGTAGCTATGGTGTTATGGTTGCTGTGGCATTATGGTGGTGTTATGTAGCTGTGGTGTTATGTAGCTGTGGTTTTATGGTGGTGTTATGGTAGCTGTGGTGTTATGGTGCTTTTATGGTAGCTGTGGTGTTATGGTGGCGGTGGTGTTATGGTAGCTGTGGTGTTACTGTGGTGTTATTGTAGCTGTGGTGTTATGGTGGTGTTATGGTATTTGTTGTGTTATGTTGGTGTTATGGTAACTGTAGTGTTATGGTTGCGTTATGGTAGCTGTGATGTTATGGTGTTGTTATGGTAGCTGTCATCTTATGGTAGCTGTGGTGTTATGGTGGTGTTACGGTAGCTGTGGTGTTATTGTGGTGTTATGGTATTTGTTGTGTTATGGTGGAATTATGGTAGCTGTTGTGTTATGGTGGTGTTATGGAAGCTGTGATGTTATGTGGTGTTATGTAGCTGTGGTGTTATGTTGGTGTTATGGTAGCTATGGTGTTTTGGTAGCTTTGGTTTTATGGTGGTGTTATGGAAGCTGTAGTGTTATGGTGGTGTTATGATAGGTTTGGGGGTTTGGTGGTGTTATGTAGCTGTGGTGTTATTGTGGTGTTATGGTAGCTGTGGTGTTATGGTGGTCTTATAGTGGTGTTATGGTAGCTGTGTTGTTATGGTGGCGTTATGGTGGTGTTATGGTGGTGTTATGGTGGTGTTATGGTAGCTTTGGGTTTATGGTTGTGTTATGGTGGTGTTATTGTAGCTGTGGTGTTATGGTAGCTGTGATGTTAAGGTAGCTGTGGTGTTATGGGGTTGTTATGTATCTGTGGTGTTTTAGTGGTGTTTTGTAGCTGTGGTATTATGTAGCTGTGGTGTTATGGTGGTGTTATTGTAGCTGTGGTGTTATGGTGGTGTTATGGTAGCTGTGGTGTTATTGTGGTGTTATGTAGCTGTGGGGTTATGGTGGTGTTTTGTACCTGTTGTGTTATGGTAGCTGTGGTGTTACGGTGGTGTTATGGTAGCTGTGGTGTTATGGTGGTGTTATGGTAGCTTTATTGTTATGGTTGCAGTGGTGTTTTGGTAGCTTTATTGTTATGGTTGCAGTGGTGTTATGGTGTTGTTATGTAGCTGTGGTGTTATGTAGCTGTTGTGCTATTGTGGTGTTTTGTAGTTGTGGTGTTATGGTGGTGGTATGGTGGTGTTATGGTGTTGTTTTGGTAGCTTTGGTGTTATGGTGGTGTTATATAGCTGTGGTGTTATTGTGGTGTTATGGTAGCTTTGGTGTTATGGTGGTGTTATGGTTGTGTTATGTAGCTCTGGTGTTATGGTGGTGTTATAGTGGTGTTTTGGTAGCTGTGTTGTTATGTTGGCGTTATGGTGGTGTCATGGTGGTGTTATGGTAGCTTTGGGTTTATGGTTGTGTTATGGTGGTGTTATTGTAGCTTTGGTGTTATGGTAGCTGTGATGTTAATGTAGCTTAGGTGTTATGGGGGTGTTATGGTAGTTGTGGTGTTATGGTGGTGTTATGGTGGTTTTATGTAGCTGTGGTGTTATGGTGGTGTTATGGTAGTTGTGGTGTTATTTAGCTGTGGTGTTATGGTAGCTGTGGTGTTATTGTGGTGTTATGGTAGTTTTGGTGTAATTGTTGTGTTATGTAGCCTTGGTATTATGTAGCTTTGGTGTTATGTAGCTGTGGTGTTATGGTAGCTGTGGTGTTATTGTGGTGTTATGGTAGCTGTGGTGTTATTGTGGTGTTATGTAGCCGTGGTGTTATGTAGCTGTGGTGTTATGTAGCTGTGGTGTTTTGTAGCTGTGGTGTTATGGTGGCTGTGGTGTTCCTGTAGTCCACGATCAGCTCTTTTGTCTTGCTGATGTTGAGGGAGAGGATGTTATCCTGGCACCACACTGGCAGGTCACTGACCTCCCTATAGGCTCCCAGACTGGGGCTGTTGTGGAGCGGGTAATTTTGGCTTCGGGTAAGTTTGGCTTTATACATAGCTTGGGCTTTGTCGAGTAAGGCTTAAACTATGTATTTAGATTGTAGTTAGGTATTGTAGGTAGGTATCGTGGGTTGCTGTAGGTAGTTATGTATGTAATTATTGTAGGTTAGTATTGTATTCGGCGGTGCCGGGTGTAGCACGAAGCTAGCTAGCTAGCTAACTCACCACCTGGACTAGCTGGCGAGTAGCTATTAGCAACGGTATAGTTGTTTCACGCCTGAGAGTGCCTGTAATTACGCCAGCTGGCTGCCTACAATGATTACATACAATAATTGCCTACCATTCAGCTGTTTTCTAACCTCATTGTCTGAACCGTTAACGTTAGGTAGCAAGTGGCTACTGTGCTTGAAAATTAGCAAGCTTGTTGCAACCTGGGTAGCTACTTGTAAACAATAGCTGGAACGACCGAGCGAAAAGACGCGAACTGGCTGAGTCAATTCAGTGGCTAGCTTTGCACTTGGCTAGCTAACAGTAGCTGCTAGGGGTAAGTCATAACCTACACTTGTGTTTTTTGTTTTTTACATATTGATAGCCCGAGTCGCTCAAGGAATTCGGGACATGGGTGACTAGTTAACGTTAGTTTGGCTCTCTCTGTGTGTTCGTGCCGTGAAAGGAGGGGTTCTTCTTTGTCTGAAAGCAATGGCTAGCTAGTTTGCTAACTATTCTAGCTAACTAACTGGCTGAATAAGTTGACGACAGACTCGCTCAAGCTGTCGGGACTAACCCACAACGTTAGACACGGACACGAACGATCTGCTTGCATGTTGATACACTGGTGGTTGTTGTGGCTGAGTATTGGCGCTAAACCCTGCTGTTGGAGACCGGCATGCTAGCTGGCTGTGGCGTCTTATGACGAGGTGCCCGGACGTTTTCACGGAATAATACTGCACCTAGTTAGCTAGCTGAATAAACTAGGTTAGTCTATTCCTAGAAAACATTGAACCGCTGTAGTTTACAACAATTATAGTTTCTGAGGTGGAAGTTGGGAGAGTTATATTTGGGAGTTGTGGTGAGGGAGGCCCCGCTCTCTCCTTTCCCAGATGTTTAGTTCATTTTATTCTGATCTCCTCTGCATTATTGTAGCCATCTGCTGCAGCCTGTCAACTATGCCTCTGCCTATCCCTGTTCTCTCCTCTCCGCACAGGCTACACAAACGCCTCACACCGCGTGGCTGCTGCCTCTCTAACCTGGTGGTCCCTGCACGCACGACCCACGTGGAGTTCCAGGTCTCAGGCAGCCTCTGGAACTGCCGTTCTGCTGCCAACAAGGCAGACTTCATCCCAGCCTATGCTACCCTCCAGTACCTCGACTTCTTGGCGTTGACGGAAACATGGATTACCACTGAAAACACTGCTACTCATGCTGCTCTCTCCTCGTCTGACCATGTGTTCTCGCATACCCCGAGAGCATCTGGTCAGCGGGGTGGTGGCACAGGAATCCTCATCTCTCCCAAGTGGACATTCTCAATTTTTCCCCTGACCCATCTGTCTATCTCCTCATTTGAATTCCATGCTGTCACAGTCACTAGCCCATTTAAGCTTAATATCCTTGTCATCTATCGCCCTCCAGGTTCCCTTGGAGAGTTCATCAATGAGCTTGACGCCTTGATAAGTTCCTTTCCTGAGGATGGCTCACCCCTCACAGTTCTGGGGGATTTCAACCTCCCTACGTCTACATTTGACTCATTTCTCTCTGCCTCCTTCTTTCAACTCCTTTCCTCTTTTGACCTCACCCTCTCACCGTCCCCCCCTACTCACAAGGCAGGCAATACGCTTGACCTCATCTTTACTAGATGCTGTTCTTCTACTAATCTCACTGCAACTCCCCTCCAAGTCTCCGACCACTACTTTGTATCCTTTTCTCTCTCCCTCTCCTCCAACACTACTCACTCTGCCCCTACACAGATGGTAATGCGCCATCGCAACCTTCGCTCTCTCTCTCCCGCTACTCTCTCCTCTTCCATCCTATCATCTCTTCCCTCTGCTCAGTCCTTCTCCCTCCAATCTCCTGATTCTGCCTCCTCAACCCTCCTCTCCTCCCTTTCTGCATCCTTTGACTCTCTATGTCCCCTGTCCTCCCGGCCGGCCCGGGCCTCCCCTCCAGCTCCGTGGCTTGATGACTCATTGCGAGCTCACAGAACAGAGCTCCGGGCAGCTGAGCGGAAATGGAAGAAAACTAGACTCCCTGCAGACCTGGCATCTTTTCACTCACTCCTCTCTACATTTTCTTCATCTGTTTCTGCTGCTAAGGCCACTTTCTACCACTCTAAATTCCAAGCATCCGCCTCTAACCCTAGGAAGCTCTTTGCCACATTCTCCTCCCTGCTGAATCCCCCCCCTCCTCCCTCTCTGTGGATGACTTCGTCAACCATTTTGAAAAGAAGGTTGACGACATCCGATCCTCGTTTGTTAAGTCAAATGACACTGCTGGTCCTGCTCACACTGCCCTTCCCTATGCTTTGACTTCTTTCTCCCCTCTCTCTCCAGATAATATCTTGCGACTTGTGACGGCAGGCCGCCCAACAACCTGCCCGCTTCACCCTATCCCCTCCTCTCTTCTCCAGACCATCTCCGGTGACCTTCTCCCTTACCTCACCTCGCTGATCAACTCATCCTTGACCGCTGGCTATGTCCCTTCCGTCTTCAAGAGAGCGAGAGTTGCACCCCTTCTCAAAAAACCAACACTCGATCCCTCTGATGTCAACAACTACAGACCAGTATCCCTTCTTTCTTTTCTCTCCAAAATTATTGAGCGTGCCGTCTTTAGCCAACTCTCTTGCTATCTCTCTCAGAATGACCTTCTTGATCCAAACCAGTCAGGTTTCAAGACTGGTCATTCAACTGAGACTGCTCTTCTCTGTGTCACAGAGGCTCTCCGCACTGCTAAAGCTAACTCTCTCTCCTCTGCTCTTGTCCTTCTAGACCTGTCTGCTGCCTTTGATACTGTGAACCACCAGATCCTCCTCTCCACCCTCTCCGAGCTGGGCATCTCCGGCGCGGCTCACTCTTGGATTGCGTCCTACCTGACCGGTCGCTCCTACCAAGTGGCGTGGCGATAAGCTGTCTCCGCACCACGTGCTCTCACCACTGGTGTCCCCCAGGGCTCAGTTCTAGGCCCTCTCCTATTCTCGCTATACACCAAGTCACTTGGCTCTGTCATATCCTCACATGGCCTCTCCTATCATTGCTACGCTGACGACACACAACTAATCTTCTCCTTTCCCCCTTCTGATAACCAGGTGGCGAATCGCATCTCTGCATGTCTTGCACACATATCAGTATGGATGACGGATCACCACCTCAAGCTGAACCTCGGCAAGACGGAGCTGCTCTTCCTCCCGGGGAAGGACTGCCCGTTCCATGATCTCGCCATCACGGTTGACAACTCCGTTGTGTCCTTCTCCCAGAGTGCGAAGAGCCTTTGCGTGACCCTGGACAACACCCTGTCGTTCTCCGCTAACATCAAGGCGGTGACCCGATCCTGTAGGTTCATGCTCTACAACATTCGGAGAGTACGACCCTGCCTTACACAGGAAGCGGCACAGGTCCTAATCCAGGCACTTGTCATCTCCCGTCTGGATTACTGCAACTCGCTGTTGGCTGGGCTCCCTGCCTGTGCCATTAAACCCTTACAACTAATCCAGAATGCCGCAGCCCGTCTGGTGTTCAACCTTCCCAAGTTCTCTCACGTCACCCCGCTCCTCCGCACACTCCACTTGCTTCCAGTTGAAGCTTGCATCTGCTACAAGACCATGGTGCTTGCCTACGGAGCTGTGAGGGGAACGGCACCTCCGTACCTTCAGGCTCTGATCAGTCCCTACACCCAAACGAGGGCACTGCGTTCATCCACCTCTGGCCTGCTGGCTCCCTACCTCTGCGGAAGCATAGTTCCCACTCAGCCCAGTCAAAACTGTTCGCTGCTCTGGCACCCCAATGGTGGAACAAGCTCCCCTCACGACGCCAGGACAGCGGAGTCACTCACCACCTTTCGGAGACATTTGAAACCCCACCTCTTTAAGGAATACCTGGGATAGGATAAAGTAATCCTTCTACCCCCCCCTTTACTCCAACCCCCCAAAAAAAAATATTGTAAAGTGGTTATCCCACTAGCTATAAGGTGAATGCACCTATTTGTAAGTCGCTCTGGAAAAGAGCGTCTGCTAAATGACGTAAACGTAAACTTAGGCTGTCTCATCGTCGTTGGAGATCAGGCCTACCATCGTCGTGTCATCACCAAACGTAATGATGGTATTGGAGTCGTGCGCGGCAAAGCAGTCGTGGGTAAACAGGGAGTACAGGAGGGGACTGAGCACGCATCCCTGGGACCCCTGTGTTGAGGGTCTAGGGCTGACCCTATTTAGTTGACTGATCGATTGTTTGGTCGATAGGCCGTTGGTCGACCGACATTTCTTTTGTCGAGCAAAAACATTAAATGTCATGGTGTACAAGACACCTGTCTGATTCACGCTGAGTGGACTAATCCATTGTGGAGGCCGTGGAGATGGCACAGACTCATCACTCTAAGACATGAGCTACTGAAATTGTATATGGTTATATAGTGCATTCGGAAAGTATTCAGACCCCTTCCCTTTTTCCACATTTTGTTACGTTACAGACTTATTCTAGAATGGGTTAAATAAATAAAAATCCTCATCAATCTACACACAATACCCCATAATGAAAAAGCGAAAAACAGGTTTTAAGACATTTCTGCATATGTAAAAAAAACAAAAACAGAAATGCCTTATTTACATAAGTATTCAGACCCTTTGTTATGACACTTGAATTTGAGCTCATGTGCATCCTGTTTCCATTGACCCTCCTTGAAATGTTTTTACAACTTGATTGGAGTCCACCTGTGGTAAATTCAATTGATTGGACATGATTTGGAAAGGCACACACCGATATATATAAGCTCCCACAGTTGACAGTGCATGTCGGCGCAACAACCAAGCATTGAGGTCGAAGGAATTGTTCGTAGAGTGCCGAGACACCTTCCTGACCAAGGTCCTTCTCCCCCGTTTGCTCAGTTTTGCCAGTTTTGCCAGGCGCCCAGCTCTAGGAAGAGTCTTGGTGGTTCCAAACTTCTTCCATTTAAGAATGATGGAGGCCACTGTGTCCTTGGGGACCTTCAATGCTGCAGAAATATTTCGGTACCTGATATGATGTTTTTATTGTATAATGATGTCATGCCATAGTGTTGTGAGGACAGAGGAAGAGTTAAGAGATGAGTGGTTTGGGGCCATGAAGTCTACATTCCATTATGTCAAGGTAGATTAGTGATGTTTAGGATAGCATGAGTGATGTTTAGGATACTGACTTGAGGTAAAAAGTGATGAACATCAAAGACAGGGAGTGCCCATGGAGACTTGCCAGATGTATGCCAGGAAGATGGTAATAAAGGCTATATAAGATAGAGGGTCTTCTTGGTCAAGTTAGTTCAACTGACGAAGGGCAAAGCCATGTCCGTTTGTTAGATGAACCCACGAGCTCGTGATTCAATAAATACTTGGTATGAAAGCTCCACAGAATGTCTAAGTAAATTCTTGCATCCTTGATTCTTTGATACCTGAGAAACTCATCATAACAGATTGGCGTCTAAACGAACAGGATGCAGTTCACAGCTCAACTAACAGGTAAGCAGACTTTCATTTTTTGAATTATGTCAAAATCTGCTTATCTGTGGTAAGGCTTAGCTGTAACGGACCTTTAAAATTCAATATTTTTAAAGGGGGACGATGAGTGGTATTGAATTATGTAAAGGGATGTAAGGAGGAATATATAATTTGATCATTGATAATTACTATTAGTACATTATATTGTTTGTTGAAACAACAGTGAGTTATGCAGACGGTTCATTACTTATGATAACGATAATCTGTTTATAGTACGTTGAACGATGGGAGATAGTTGTTGCTGTTGGCCTGATGGATTAAGTAGACATATTTTTGTGGGTTTTGGATTATGAAACAATAGGTTTATATTTAAAACATCAATGCAACAGTTTGAGATGATTAAATTACTAGAAAGGGGTTATAGGTTTATAGTGGAAGGTGTAGTTAACTTAATGAAACGTGTTATTATCTAGTGTCTTCTAAGTGGGAGTTTTTTTTTCCAGGATTGATGGTAGTCTCCTATAATATTATGTTAGGGGTAAAGTAGGACACAACTGTCACGTTCGTTTAATGACGGGACAGACCAAGGCGCAGCGTGATATACGTACATGTTTATTAACGTAATAAACATGCGACAAAACAATAAACGAAACGAAACGTGAAGTCCAAGGTAGCACACACAACATACCTTACAAAGGAACAAGATCCCACAACCCACTAGTGCCAATAGGCTGCCTAAGTGTGATCCCCAATCAGAGACAACGAGCTACAGCTGCCTCTGATTGGGAACCACACCGGCCAACATAGATATATACATACTAGAATAACACCCATTGAAAATGCACAACAAAGAATATACACACCCTGACTCAACATTTAAGCGTCCCCTGAGTCAGGGCGTGACAGTACCCCCCCAAAGGGGTATAACAGGGTAGGGGCTGGGTGGGCATTCCGCCTCAGAGGCGGATCCGGCTCGGGGCGTGACGACCTCTCACTCTCCGCCTCCCTGTTGCGCCCCTGGTCTGGTCTGGACCTCGGCGCGCTGCTTCCCCTCTCCTTCCTCCCACGATACGCCCGGCCCTGTCTGGACCCTGGTGTGGGAGACCCCGAACCTGGAGAGGGGCTGACGTCATGGTCTGGACTGGAGCCGCTGACCAGAGCTGGACTAGGCACCGGTGGAGCGGACTGCTCTGGCTCCGGAGTGGCGCAGCTGACCGGAGCTGGATCAGGCACCGGTGGAGCGGACTGCTCTGACTCCGGAGTGGAGTGGACTGGAACGGGCACGGGCCGTGCCGGACTGGACAAACGCACCACTGGTCTGGTGCGAGGAGCAGGAACAGGCCGGGCCGGACTGGCGACGCGCACCACTGGCTTGGTGCGAGGAGCAGGAACAGGCCGGGCCGGACTGGCGACGCGCACCACTGGCTTGGTGCGAGGAGCAGGAACAGGCCGGGCCGGGCTGCCGACGCGCACCACTGGCTTTGTGCGAGGAGCAGGAACAGGCCGGGCCGGGCTGCCGACGCGCACCACTGGCTTGGTGCGAGGAGCAGGAACAGGCCGGGCCGGGCTGGCGACGCGCACCACTGGCTTGGTGCGAGGAGCAGGAACAGGCCGGGCAGGGCTGGCGACGCGCACCACTGGCTTGGTGCGAGGAGCAGGAACAGGCCGGGCTGGCGACGCGCACCACTGGTGTCTGATGTTTTTTTATTTTTATTTTTTATGTTTTTTTGTTTTGGGAGGGATGGATCAGCTTAATATTGCAGATAGATTGTATCTTCCATCAATGTAATTGTCTGAACAACAATGCCCAGGCCTCTACTTCCGGTCTATACTTACTATCTACACCTTATGGACACAGTTAATTTTACAATAATTCTATTATATATATACAAATATATATATATATATATATATATATATATATATATATATATATATATATATCATCAGTGCACTGCCTACTGCCTCGATTCCTAGGAGACCCTCCCCAGCACCGACCAGCAGTGTGTCCTCTGCAGCCACAGTTGGTGCAGGGGATGGCCTCCCTCCTGGTCTCTCTCCTGGTCTCCCTAGCACCAGCACCTCGGAGCTCCATAGGGGTCGGCTCGGAAGTGCTGGGGGATGGAATGGACGGCCCTGAATCCGGACGTCCGCAGGTAGCCAACAGGTATCCAGGCGAATTGACATGTCCACCAGTTGGTCGAAGCTGAGGTTGGTGTCCCTGCAGGCCAATTCCCGATGTACGTCCTCCCTCAGGCTACATCTGTAGTGGTCGATTAGGGCCCTCTCATTCCATCTCGCGTTGGCAGCCAGCGTCCGGAAGTCCAGCGCGAACTCCTGTGCGCTCCTCCTCCCCTGTCTAAGGTGGAATAGACGCTCACCCGCCGCTTTACCCTCTGGTGGATGATCGAATACTGCCCTGAAGCGGCGGGTGAACTCCGCATAGTTGACAGTAGCGGCGTCTATTCCCCCCCACTCAGCGTTGGCCCACTCCAGCGCCTTGCTGGACAGACAGGAGATGAGGGCGGACACGCTCTCGTATCCCAAGGGCACCGGGTGGATGGTTGCTAGGTAGAGTTCAACCTGGAGCAGGAAACCCTGACACCCGGCCGCTGTGCCATCATAAGCCCTCGGGAGCGAGAGCCGAATCCCACTGGACCCCGGAGGTGAAGCGATGGGCATCGCCGATGGTGGTGGTATCGTTGGAGGAGGCGTAGGCAGACCTCTTCTTTCCCATTGCTCAATAGTGCTCACCACCCGTTCCATGGCAGTGCCGAGAGCCTGGATCATGGCCGCTTGGTGTTCGACGCGTTCCTCCATTGATCCAGCTGGCACCGCTGCTCCTGCTGACTCCATGAGTGGTGCGTGATTCTGTCAGGGCGACGTGTATGCTGTGAGCGAAGTCAAGCGCAGGACACCGAGCTACTGGCAGACTAACTTTACTTGCACAATAATCAAAATTACAAACAAAACCTCCAAACAGAGAGGAACAAAAAATATGCATACACCCGAACACTGCCGACCTCACGGAAAACAATCACGCACAATAACCAATGAGAGACAGGGGGTATTAAAGGGATTACAATGTAACATAATGGGAAACAGGTGAAAACAATCAAGAAAAACTAGACAGACACCGAAACATCGATCGGCAGCAGCTAGTACTCCGGGGATGACGAACGCCGAAGCCTGCCCGAGCAAGGAGGAGGAGCAGCCTCGGCTGATTCCGTGACACACCAGCAAACACCACAGCTACCATAACACCACAGCTACCATATCACGCTCTTATCCAGAGCGACTTACAGTTAGTGAGTGCATACATTTCCCACGAGGTGGGAAGAAGAAAATCCAATCTCAGACAATCATTAGAATGCATCTGAGTATCTGTTCTATTTGAATGTATCAACAATAATTTGACTCTCTCTGTCTCTCCCCCTCCTTCCCTCTTCCTTACCCCTCCCTCTTCTGATAACCAAGCAGTCATGCTGTTAGTCCGCTAGGGACTTTTTCTCATGTATTTTTTTTTATTTGTATTATTTATTTTTTTTGGGGGGGGGGGGGTGGATCAGCTTAATATTGCAGATAGATTGTATCTTCTATCAATGTAATTGTCTTCATCACTTCCAATCCCCCATGTTTTAAAAAATATATATATATACTCCCCTTTATTACTTTTCAACCCCACCATCCTTTCCCTACTTGGAGTAAATTAGTGAACAACAATGCCCAGGCCTCTACTTCCGGTCTATACTTACTATCTACACCTTATGGACACAGTTAATTTTACAATATTTCTATTATATATATATATATATATATATATATATATATATATATATATATATATATATATATATATTTTGCTCCTGAACTTCTTCTACTCTCAACCTCTCCGATCATTTTCCTGATGTCCATCCGGTTTGCTTCTATATGCCATATCTTTCTAACTGTGCTCTTTCCCAAAAGCTCCCAACATACAACCTATATACTTATTATTTATTATGGACACAGTATGCTTACATTATTAGCTATCTTTGTTATTATTTGTTGTTATTTGTTATTAGTCCCATCCAACTCTATTCAATACCTCCCATCTATCTCTTAACACCATCCATATAGGATTTCTATTTGCCATATATATTTCAATCGTACTGTGATGTTTTACAAAAGTTCTGAACCTTTCTATTCTCATTGCTTCTACAGATTGTGAATTAAAAATAAACATTTTTGCTAAAAGTATTATTATATTATTGATCGATTGACTATGACTTTTCAGGTTAGCTCCAGGTAAATATTGCAATCCTTTAGCCATTCCTGGACCTGTGTCCAAAAACAAGCTACAAATGGACAGAACCAAAACAAATGATCTAATGATTCTGTCTCTTCACAGCAAAATCTGCAGAGCTGGGAAGATTGTATCCCCCATATAAATAACATTCTATTGGTAGCAAGAATTGTATATAATAATTTAAATTGAAAGATTCTAATTTTTGAAACCAGTGTCGTTTTGCGTGTCAGTTCATAAACACTATGCCATGGGATCGGTACGTCAAAGATCTCTTCCCAACTATTTTGCAATTTATATGGGACGGCTGTCAATCCTTTGGTCCTTAAGTGAAACTTTTTTACTTATCACAGTTTTCCTTATCCAATTATGTTCTTTAATGTAAGGCCGACAGACAAGTTCTTTACTTTCTCCCCCTTCCACTTTCCTCTTCTACTTTTGCGGTAAGGCTGCAATTATCTGGTTGTAATTTTGGGTAGAGCAGACATTTCCATATGTTTTTGTTAGCTGCATGTGTGACATAACTCCACCAGTCCTACCGATGATATCATTTACGAAGATTATACCTTTTTTAAACATTCTGTCAAAAAATTAAGGTTTTTTGTCAATTAGTATATTTGAATTTAACCACAATATTTGTTGCATTATTTGTTCTGTCGTTTCTGGAGGTTTAAATTGAAATTCCAACCAACTTTCTATGGCTTGTTTTAGAAATAGGGATATTTGGGAGATTATTTCCTTTTCAAATAACTACAAATGAGTTGTTGTAATCTGAATAAAGGGAAAAAGGCCTTTCTTGAACATTGGGTGAGACAATCTTACTAATTTGCTTGAGAACCAGTTCGGATTTAAGTATAACTTTTGTATGACTGAAGCTTTTAGTAATAGGTCTAATGCTTTAATATTTAATAATTTCTGTCCTCCGAATTCAAATTCATAATATAAATATGCCCTTTTAATTTTGTCTGGCTTGCCGTTCCAAATAAAATTGAATATTTTTTTCTCATATAATTTAAAAAACTGTTCGCTAGGCGTAGGCAAGACCATAAGCAAATAGGTAAACTGGGATAATACTAAAGAGTTAATCAGGGTGATTTTACCATAAATTGACAGGTATTTTCCTTTCCATGGTAGTAAGATCTTATCTATTTTTGCTAACTTTCTATTAAAATTTATTGAAGTGAGATCATTTATTTCCTTTGGGATATGTATTCCGAGTATATCCACATCACCATCAGACCATTTTATTGGTAAACTACATGGTAATATAAAATTTTTATTTTTTAGTGATCCAATACGTAATATAGTACATTTGTCATAATTTGGTTGTAATCCAGAGAGGTTAGAAAATGTATCTAGAACCTCTATGAGGCTGTGGAGGGATTCTAGTTGTGGATTTAAAAGAAAACATGAATCATTAGCGTACAATGACACCTTTGTTTTTAAGCCCTGTATTTCTAATCCTCTGATATTATTATTGGATCTGATTTTAATAGCTAACATCTCGATGGCCACAATAAATAGATATGCCGATAGTGGGCAACCTTGTTTCACTCCTCTTGACAGTTTAAAACTTTCTGAGAAATAGCCATTATTTACTATTTTACACCTAGGGTTACTATACATGATTTTGACCCATTTTATAAGAGATTCTCCAAAATTGAAACGCTCCAGACATTTATATATAAACCCCAGTCAAACTTTATCAAATGCCTTTTCGAAGTCTGCTATGAATAGCAGGCCTGGTTTCCCATATTTTCCATATTTTCCATAGTGTTCTATTGTTTCCAATACTTGCCTTATATTATCTCCAATGTATCTTCCATGTAAAAACCTGTCTGATTAGAATGAATAATATCCGACAATACCTTTTTAATTCTATGCGCTTTACATTTTGCTAGGATTTTTGCATCACAACACTGAAGTGTAAGGGGCCTCCAATTTTGTAAATGGACTGGATCTTTATATTTTCCACTTGTATCCTGTTTCAGTAATAATGAGATCAGACCTTCTTCTTGAGTGTCAGATAATCTACCCTTTAAATAGGAGTGGTTAAAACATGCTAATAACGGTCCTCTTAGTATATCAAAAAAAGTTTTGGTATACCTCGACTGGTATGCCATCCAACCCTGGAGTTTTCCCAGACTTAAAGTCTTTAATTGCATCCAGAAGTTCCTCCTCTGTAATTTCACCTTCACATGAGTCTTTCTCTGTGGTTGTTATTTTGACATTATCAATAGAAAAAAAATCTCTACAATTAGCTTCAGTTAGAGGAGATGGAGGCAACTGAAAAGAAAACATACAGTGGGGGAAAAAGGTATTTAGTCAGCCAGCAATTGTGCAAGTTCTCCCACTTAAAAAGATGAGAGAGGCCTGTAATTTTCATCATAGGTACACGTCAACTATGTCAGACAAAATGAGAAGAAAAAAAATCCAGAAAATCACATTGTAGGATTTTTAATGAATTTATTTGCAAATTATGGTGGAAAATAAGTATTTGGTCAATAACAAAAGTTTCTCAATACTTTGTTATATACCCTTTGTTGGCAATGACACAGGTCAAACGTTTTCTGTAAGTCTTCACAAGGTTTTCACACACTGTTGCTGGTATTTTGGCCCATTCCTCCATGCAGATCTCCTCTAGAGCAGTGATGTTTTGGGGCTGTCGCTGGGAACACGGACTTTCAACTCCCTCCAAAGATTTTCTATGCGGTTGAGATCTGGAGACTGGCTAGGCCACTCCAGGACCTTGAAATGCTTCTTACGAAGCCACTCCTTCGTTGCCCGGGCGGTGTGTTTGGGATCGTTGTCATGCTGAAAGACCCAGCCACGTTTCATCTTCAATGCCCTTGCTGATGGAAGGAGGTTTTCACTCAAAATCTCATGATACATGGCCCCATTCATTCTTTCCTTTACACGGATCAGTCGTCCTGGTCAATTTGCAGAAAAACAGCCCCAAAGCATGATGTTTCCACCCCCATGCTCCACAGTAGGTATGGTGTTCTCTGGATGCAACTCAGCATTCTTTGTCCTCCAAACACGACGAGTTGAGTTTTTACCAAAAAGTTATATTTTGGTTTCATCTGACCATATGACATTCTCCCAATCCTCTTCTGGATCATCCAAATGCACTCTAGCAAACTTCAGACGGGCCTGGACATGTACTGGCTTAAGCAGGGGGACACGTCTGGCACTGCAGGATTTGAGTCCCTGGCAGCGTAGTGTGTTACTGATGGTAGGCTTTGTTACTTTGGTCCCAGCTCTCTGCAGGTTCACTAGGTCCCCCCGTGTGGTTCTGGGATTTTTGCTCACCGTTCTTGTGATCATTTTGACCCCACAAGGTGAGATCTTGCGTGGAGCCCCAGATCGAAGGAGATTATCAGTGGTCTTGTATGTCTTCCATTTCCTAATAATTGCTCCCACAGTTGATTTCTTCAAACCAAGCTGCTTACCTATTGCAGATTCAGTCTTCCCAGCCTGGTGCAGGTCTACAATTTTGTTTCTGGTGTCCTTTGAAAGCTCTTTGGTCTTGGCCATAGTGGAGTTTGGAGTGTGACTGTTTGAGGTTGTGGACAGGTGTCTTTTATACTGAAAACAAGTTCAAACAGGTGCCATTAATACAGGTAACGAGTGGAGGACAGATGAGGCTCTTAAAGAAGAAGTTACAGGTCTGTGAGAGCCAGAAATCTTGTTTGTAGGTGACCAAATACTTATTTTCCACCATAATTTGCAAATAAATTCATTAAAAATCCTACAATGTGATTGTCTGTCATAGTTGACGTGTACCTATGATGAAAATTACAGGCCTCTCTCATCTTTTTAAGTGGGAGAACTTGCACAATTGGTGGCTGACTAAATACTTTTTTTCCCCACTGTATGCTTAAAGTACTTTGTTTCTTCCTTCAAAATATCATTTGGTGAATTATGTGTGACTCCGTCAATTGTAACCAGTTTCATTAAGTTCTTTTTGGTAGCATTCCTATGTTGAAGATTAAAAAATAATTTTGTGCATTTTCCCCATATTCCATCCAGTTTGCTTTATTTTATAATATATTGCACTTGATCTTTCTTGAATAAGTTTCTCCATTTCTTTTTGTTTTTCCTCTAATTTATTCTGAGCCTCTATGTTACAGTTTTTATTGCCATCTATCTGTTCTGTTAGACTTTCTATTTCCTTTCTTAGTATAAACTCTTTTGACCTAAATTGCTTTTGTTTTCGAGATGAGTACTGAATTGCATGGCCTCTAAAGGCACATTTAAAGGTGTCCCATACAATAAGGGGATTCGCTGTTATGTTATGTTGGAATTATAATGAATAAATTATCATCCAATAGGCTTTGATAAATTTCCAATATCCTTGCCCACGTGGAAATTCAGTAAGAGTAATGTATAGGCCTATTATATGCCTATTATATGATGGTCCGACCGCATTCTGTCCCCTATCAACACTTTTTTAAACTTTTGGTGCCAACGAGAATGAGATAAGAAAGAAGTCAAGACGACTAATTTGATTCAGTCTCCGCCATATATATCTCACTAGATCAGTATATTTAAGCCTCCATATATCTACTAGTTCTAATGTATCCGTGACATTCACAATTTGCTTAAGAGCATGTGGGTGATTGTTCGTGGTGTGATTTCCTTTACGGTCCATTGAGCTATTTAAAACAGTATTATAATCCCCCAACATAATAATATTGTATTGAATTGCTTGCAGGCTTGATAATTTATTATATATATATATTGTCAAAGAATTGTGGATCATCATTATTTGGTCCGTAAAGGTTAATGAGCCATATCTGTTTATGGTCCAATAGCATATTTAAAATAATCCATCTACCTTGCATATCTATTTTGACAATTTGCACATTCGGATCGAAATTACTATTAATTAATATCATCACCCCTTTTGAATTTCTTTGCCCATTGGAGAAGTATACCCCCCCATTCTTTTTTCCACGCTACTTCATCTCGATTTGTTGAATGAGTTCCCTGTATACAATAGATATTATATTCCTTCTCTTTGAGCCATGTAAATATTGTTCTTCTTTTGTTATTATCAGCTAAGCCATTACAATTATAACTGGCTATACTTATTTCACCATACACCATAATGAGATACAAGTTTCAAGTCTATTTATCATTATATATGTTTGTAAATTTACCAATAAAAAATACCGTAATGATTGAGTGTCCATATAGCTGTACCGTGATATTTGCATTGCTACGGAGTAACCCTTCAATTGTTCTCCACTAATTCCCCCGCTAAAGCCCCTCCCCATCCCAAGTTGAGCCGTCATCCCAGTGATCAGCATCCCACCCACGTCCCTCCGGATCGCTAAGGCCCCGAGAGGCCAGGACCCATCCATCGAAAACAGCACACAGTGCCACCCACAAAACAGAAGCAGATTAACCGCCAAAAGCATTTCCAATGCTTTCACCTCTATATATATATATATATCTATATAACTATTTTTTTTAAATGATGCATATCCTATTTTCCATCATTATCAATTAATATGCGTAATAATGTCGGCAGTTCACGCGTAGGATTCTAACATATAACCCGGATTGCCATTGTATTACATTTAATTCATTGACAAGCAATTATTATCCGAGCATTGTTTTGTTTTGTTTGTGTGTTTTTGGAAGCAGGGAATATTGGTACACTTTTAGAAGGACACAACAACAGAGAGATGGTGATAAATGGAGAAGGACTGCATGATCATAGAACTGGTGAAGGAAGAAGGTTAATGCAGTATCACACAGTCTACACCAAAGGAGTTGTGGATAGAGGGGAGATTGAACAGGTATCATGTCAACCAATGCTACAGAAGGCTACGATGAAATTGACGATTAGAGATGAGGATACTGTTGATGACAATTATCAGGTGATAGAGGACGATGTTTGAGGAAGGATAATGATGAGATGTGGGTTATGGCTGAGTACCTCAGTGGAGGAACAGAGCTATAGACCTCCAATAATTTCAAGATTTTCAGATTTTCAGGAATCAACTGGTTGTCATTCCATTAGGTTAGAAATTGGGAAGTATATTAGGAATTCGTATTAGGAATAATTGTTCAAGCATAATAATTTGTCATATGGTGAATGTTTATAGGGATTTATTGGTTTAGAAATTAAATCAATTAAATTGTTGTGTTTTTTGTCTTCTAGTGAGGTAAATACAGATGGTATCTTAATGCATAATAAGGGATAATTTGGCATAGAATGGTGTGTACCTATAAATAAGTAAAAGTAACAAATTATGAACCGGCTGAAGATGAATATCAGAGGCGTTGAAGACGTTTTTGTAAAATACCATTTCTACATGCAACTGGTCTACAACAACCAATCGAAGGTATCAAAGGATTTTCTCGTGTTTTATATCGAAGGAGTGGGAAAGGAGTTCACCATTGAGCGAGGATGGAGAACGATCTGTTCAAATGCAACATTTCTCATGTTGTTGGTATAATGGTTGGCAAATGGACATGACATTGAAGTTGTGGAGTTGGTGGTGAATCGAATGGGACATTATAGTTGTGACATTTTAATGGGAAAGTCATTTTGAAATATGAAGCTGTCTGAAGAACATAATGAAGAGACACTCGAAGATTTAAGTGCTGGGTGGAATAAAGGGTTTGCTTGTTGATAATACAATTGGAATTATCTAAATTTGATAATTTGGGTATATACACTGCTAACTTGATAGTATTAGGAAAGCATTGAGATAATGATCTGTATTTATTTTCAGGAGGAGGAAAGTCATAATTGAAGTATGAATGTTTATAATGTATGATAATATAAGTATACATTCGGAAAGTTGTAATGGGTGATTAAGTTGAGGGTTTTCATTTTTAGTGATAAGGATGAAGTGAATAACAATTGGTATTTTAAATTTGGTTGAGTTAAGTAATTGGTTGGTTATAATTTATAAGATTAATGAGTGATTTAAGTGAATTAGTGGTATGTATTAGTATAATTATTTTCAAAATGAAGGATAGTGATTGTTCAATTGAGAAATGTTTTATATAGATATTAGGGGTTAAAACAGTGATGCATTAAGGTAATGTCTTAAGATGCATTTATATGATTTATTTTGAATAGACATTGTTGACTCATATTGTTTTAATATGGAAGTTAAGGTGAGGATTGTGAATGAAATAATGAGGATGTTGGTTAATTTGGTTAAAGTATTAACATATTAGTAATTATATTTTACATTTTACATTTTGTAAAATATAATTATATAGATTTGGAGTATTGGGTGATATTGATATGGATGTTTAGAGTGGTAAATATCTATGTTGATAGGAAAGTAATTAATTGGTTATTATCATGGGGTTATGATATTTTCATATGATATGAATTTGGATGAATTCTTAAAGCAGGAATAGTTTAGGGATGTGATGATTTAACAGGGCGTGATAATGGAGTATTATAATGTGTATGTCATATCAGGAATAATAGGAGAACAAAGTCGGAGTTGAATATTGTTTATTTTAACAATCATGGGTTTTTAAGAATTGGGTCTGAGATGTTAATCATTAGAATGCGTAGTTGATAATCACATGGCATTGGATGCTATTATATTAAGATTAGGATGATATGGTAATTTGAATGCTGTTGAAGTTTTTTCAAAGGTTTTTTAGTGGTAATTCCATAGGAACATGGATGGCAAGCATTCTAGGTCCTATAGTGGTCATAGTAATTATTGTAGCAATAGTTATGGGGTGTTGTTTTACAATTTTGGGGGATTGATTTTAAGATCTGTACAAATGATTATTAACATGCCTGTGATTACAGTTAGAGATGTGTTAGTTAATGTTAATGCAAGGAGGGAGAGGACTAATTATTCTTCTTTGTCAGCTTGTTCCAGTTTAGATTCCATTGATAAGGTTGATTAGGGACAAGGAATGTCAAGTTGGAATTGTATGTCATGGAATTAAGGGTTACAGGAAGAAGATGGATATCTCAGTCGATCAGATAGATCCCCCAGGTGACCAGTGATAAGCTTGGGGGTCCTCTGACTGCGCGAGGAGGAAGAAGACAGATGTTTTTGTTATTTTTATAGTCATGTGTATAGATTATAATATTCATGTAACTTAGTAATGAGTATGTATAATTGTGGTGTATTGTTTATGTTTATATGGTAACAATTTATTTCCATGTATGTTTTTTTGATTGCGTGTATCAGAAAAAGGGGTTATTTTAAAAGGGGGGATAATGATCTATGTAGGGTTTTCCTTATATATATATATAAAAATAAGGTTTTGGCTACATAGATTATTAGCATGAATATATAGTAGTTAATTATGTGTTTATCTTTTACTCAGACTGAGTTATAGAGGTTTGAGAGGTTTGATATCGCATAAGATAGATGACTGAGAATTTAAACCTTTGTTGATTAAATAAATGGAGAATCGAGTTGGATTTAGGTATGAAATGTGGAAGGAATCAATTCTCAATTATCTAGCATAGTTTAGGATCTAGTCAGAGATGTGTGTACTAATGATGGGAGAATATTGTATTTTATATGAAGTTATATGTGAATTGTTGGGGTTAAGTCATGTCACTTACCACAAAAGAGAAAAAAAAAGAGTGGATTGATATGATGTCTTTATGGTATAATGATGTCATGCCATAGTGTTGTGAGGACAGAGGAAGAGTTAAGAGATGAGTGGTTTGGGGCCATGAAGTCTACATTCCATTATGTCAAGGTAGATTAGTGATGTTTAGGATAGCATGAGTGATGTTTAGGATACTGACTTGGGGTAAAAAGTGATGAACATCAAAGACAGGGAGTGCCCATGGAGACTTGCCAGATGTGTGCCAGGAAGATGATAATAAAGGCTATATAAGATAGAGGGTCTTCTTGGTCAAGTTAGTTCAACTGACGAAGGGCAAAGCCATGTCCGTTTGTTAGATGAACCCATGAGCTCGTGATTCAATAAATACTTGGTATGAAATCTCAGAGAAACTCATCATAGCATTACCCTTCCCCAGATCTGTGCCACAAACAATTCCTTCGACCTCAATGCTTGGTTTTTGCGCCGACATGCACTGTCAACTGTGGGATCTTATATATATATAGGTGTGTGCCTTTCCAAATCATGTCCAATCAATTGACTTTACCACAGGTGGACTCCAATCAAGTTGTAGAAACATCTCAAGGATGGTCAATGGAAACAGGATGCACCTGAGCTCAATTTCAAGTGTCATAACAAAGGGTCTGAATACTTATGTAAATAAGGTATTTCTGTTTTTTATTTTTATTACATTTGCAGAAATGTCTTAAAACCTGTTTTCACTTTTTTTCATTATGGGGTATTGTATGTAGATTGATGAGGATTTTTATTTATTTAACCCATTCTATAATAAGTCTGTAACGTAACAAAATGTGGAAAAAGGGAAGGGGTCTGAATACTTTCCGAATGCACTATATAACCATATACAATTTCAGTAGCTCAAGTCTTAGAGTGATGAGTCTGTGCCATCTCCACGGCCTCCACAATGGATTAGTCCACTCAGCGTGAATCAGACAGGTGTCTTGTACACCATGACATTTAATGTTTTTGCTCGACTAAAGAAATGTCGGTCGACCAACGGCCTATTGACCAAACAATCGACCAGTCAACTAAATGGGGTCAGCCTTAGACCCTCAACACAGGGGTCCCAGGGATGCGTGCTCAGTCCCCTCCTGTACTCCCTGTTTACCCACTACTGCTTTGCCGCTCACGACTCCAACACCATCATTAAGTTTGCTGGTGACACGACGGTGGTAGGCCTGATCTCCAACGACGATGAGACAGCCTATAGGGAGGTCAGTGACCTGCCAGTGTGGTGCCAGGACAACATCCTCAACATCTCCCTCAACATCAGCAAGACAAAAGAGCTGATCGTGGATAGTAGGAAATGGGCGGCCTGTAGTGAAGAGGGTCGAGAGCTTCAAGTTCCTCAGTGTCCACATCACTAAGTAATAATCATAGTCCACACACACCAACACAGTCATGAAGAAGGCACGACAAAGCCGCTTCCCTCTCAGGAGGCTGAAAAGATTTGGCATGAGCCCTCAGATCCTCAAAAAGTTCTACAGCTGCACCATTGAGAGCATCTTGACTGGCTGCATCACCGCTTGGGACGGCAACTGCAAGGCATCCGTCCATAAGGCGCTACAGGGGGTGGTGAGTACAGCCCAGTACACCACTTGGGTAGAACTCCCTGCCATCCAGGACCTCTATACTAGGCGGTGTCAGAGGAAGGCCCTAAAAATTGTCAAAGTCCCCAGCCTCTCAAGCCATAGACTGTTCACTCTGCTACCGCACGGCAAGCAGTACCGGAGCACCAAGTCTGGGACCAAAAGGCTCCTGAACAGCTTCCACCCCCAAGCCATAAGACTGCTGAACAGTTAATTAAATGGCTACCCGGACTACCTGAATTGACCCTTTTTGAACTGACTCTCTTGCGCTGACTATGCACACACACTGGACTCTGCCCACACACACACTGGATTATACCCACACAATCACACTCACTGGACTCTACCCACACACACACTGGACTCTACCCACACACACACACACACACACTGGACTCTACCCACACACTTACATTCACTGGACTCTACCCACACACTCACTGGACTCTACCCACACACTCACTGGACTCTACCCACACACTGGACTACCCACACGCTGGTCTCTACACACACACTGGATTCTACCTGCACACACACTGGACACCACCCACACACTCACTGGAATCTACACAAACACTGGACTCTACCCACACACACTGGATTCTACCCACACACACACTGGACTCTACCCACACACTGGACTCTACACACACACACTGGACTTTACCCACACACACTGGACTCTACCCACACACACTGGACTCTACCCACACACACACTGGACTCTACCCACACACTGGACTCTACACACACACACTGGAGTCTACCCACACACACACTGGACTCCACCCACAAACTCACTGAACTCTACCCACACACTCACTGGACACTACCCCCACACACACACTGGACTCTACCCACACACTAAAACTGGACTCTACCCACAAACTGGACTCTACCCACACACTGAACTCTACCTACACACTCACACATACTTACACTGACACTCTAACACACACACACACACTACATGCATTCACACACATGTCATGAATGTGAGGATGATGGGAGGAGGGATGGATGGATGGAGAGATAAGAGAGGAGGAAGGGAATTGGAGTGGTGGTGGCGGCGTTCACTTTCACTCTTCACATACGCTACTGCTACTCTGTTTATGATCTATCCTGATTGTATAGTCACTTTACCCCTACCTACATGTACGTATTGCCTCAATTACCTGGTACCCCTGCACATTGACTCAGTACCGGTACTCCTTGTATATAGCCTTGTTATTGTTATTTTATTGTGTTACTATTGCTACTACCTTTATTTTTCTTACTTTAACTCTGCATTGTTGGGAAAGGCTCGTAAGTAAAGTCTACACCTGTTGTATTCGGAGCATGTCACAAATAAAATTTGATTTGATTGATTTTGATTTGACACACTCCTCTGCCACCCTGCTATCCCACTCTCCTGCTTAGCCTATTGTGTTGGTGGTGAATGGCATTAGTTCAGATTTAGAATCACTCTAATTTAAAAAGAGGGAACTTATTACTGCCGTCTAATTAAGTGCCTATAAATAGCTGTGTGCTGTGGACAGACAATGGCGGTGGCATGGCGGTCCCACCTCAATGTTTTGCGGGCCTCCCGGTGGCGGCCCGTCTGCATGAAGACGAAGAGGAGGTCATACAGCATTGTGATCTCGCTCCTGGCTGACAAAGTCCATCACTGTGAAGATAGAAAGTGAGCGAGAGGTGTGAGAGGCTAAAAACAACACAGACTGGCAGGCAGAAGGACAGACGGACAGAAGGACAGACGGACAGAAGGACACTCTAGCAGAGAGCTTTTCTCTGCATTCCTCCAGTCCCTTTTGAATGACTTTCAGCTGCTTGGCTTTCAGCGCTGAAACTTCTCAAAGAGCTGCTCTCAGCAGTCTGCTGTCAATCCAATCTATCAGGCACTGGCCAGGTGGAGATGTGGGGGCTCATCTACATGCACACACACCCACACACACACACGCACGCAAACACAGTCTATACATAGAGACACTCAAAACTAATACCTAGACAAACCTCACACTCTTTAACAGTCTGTACATTTGAAAATAGACAAACACACAGAATCATGTTTCCATCCATTTAGAAGTTTGCTGAGGGATTGAAATGTATGTTAATTTTTGATAACTGACACCAGACAGGGTGGGAGGACAGAGCAGCCCCGGTGAGTGTATTTTAGGGGAGCCCTGTCTGACCATGGGCAGGGGCACTGACGGGGTGAGAAAGGAAGGCATGAGGCCAGGGGGTGTAGAGTGGTGCTCACCCCTCTGGCACTCCAGACCCACTCACCTACTGGCACACAACCCCTTCACCACCCTTTTGTCAAGAGAAGGAGCCATTCAAATCCTGATGGCCAGCCTCCTCAACAGTGACCTGTTGTAGAGCCACTACACACAGTGGCTAAGGGCTGGCTCTGGAGAGTCTATATGTTGGATCACTCTCTCCTCTTTCTCTCACACACCATCTCATCTCAACGCCACTACATGTCATGAATGTGAGGATGATGGGAGGAGGGATGGATGGATGGAGAGATAAGAGAGGAGGAAGGGAATTGGAGTGGTGGTGGCGGCGTTCAACTTTCTGTAGGAGCTCCATGTCTCCCTTCTCCACCAGATCACAGATGACATCGTGGTGTAACGGTTTTGACTTGAAATTCAGGGACGTCACAGTGGATATGGGGGAGCTGGTAATACTTCTTCTGACACTCCATGGCTGCATCAACGGCCCCACCAAGGTCCTTACTGGTGACACAGACAGACACAAAGAGAGCATCAATTTATAATCACATGACTGAGAGAAAATACGAATATTCCAGGCCTTCTCCTTTGACCTCCGTCACAAACGACTGACCTCAAACAATAAGGGAGACATTTCAGCCCTGACAGGTCAACTAGGAGATGAGGCAATTGGCCCTGTTCCTTTACAAATACATCTCTAGTAGAACAGATAGATAAAACCATGTATGGGCTTTAATAGGGTGAATGGGTGAATAGACGGGAAACAACCTCTTTTGTGATCTTTAGCCCTCTAACGCTGTCAGCATCCCTCACCGCTATCACCCCGGTAACCTCACCCCAAGTTGTGCAATTTAGAGGAATATAGCAACAAAATTAGACAGCTCCCTGTGCTATCTCCCCCCTCCTCCCCCTCAGCCCCTGAACAAAGAGCCTGGGAGTCAGCTGACAGAGGGCTGATGAGAAAAACACCACTCCAATCCCTTCTATTGTGACTGCCGTTAAGTTACAATCTGTTGATTGGGTAATTACCATGCCAATCACACAGAGGTCACAGCGGATAGGGCACTGTTGGGAGGGGGTCAGGTGAGGTGGGATAGCGAGCCAGAGAGAGAGGGGAGGGAGCAACAGGTATAATTTCTGTTGGGTTTTCTACTCTTGTAGATTATACAGCCGCCGGACAAGGAATTATGTCTCGCACCCAAAAAAAAGTCTGACCTTGGTAAGGGCCGAATTGAGAGGAGGGGGAGGGGTTACGGACAAAACACAGGACGAATCGAGAGGAGGGGGAGGGTTTACGGACAAAACACAGGACGAATCGAGGGGAGGGGGAGGGGTTACGGGCAAAACACAGGACGAATCGAGAGGAGGGGGAGGGGACAAAACACAGAATGAATCGAGAAGAGGGGGAGGGGACAAAACACAGGATGAATCGAGAGGAGGGGAGGGACAAAACACAGGATGAATCGAGAGGAGGGGGGAGGGACAAAACATAGGATGAATCGAGAGGAGGGGGAGGGACAAAACACAGGATGAATCGAGAGGAGGAGGAGAGACAAAACACAGGATGAATCGAGAGGAGGGGGAGGGACAGAACACAGGATGAATCGAGAGGAGGGGGAGGGACAAAACACAGGATGAATCGAGAGGAGGGGGAGGGACAAAACACAGGACGAATCGAGAGGATGGGGAGGGACAAAACACAGGATGAATCGAGAGGAGGGGGAGGGACAAAACACAGGATGAATCGAGAGGAGGAGGAGGGACAAAACATAGGATGAATCGAGAGGAGGGGGTATGGACAAAACACAGGATGAATGATTGAGCTTGGAACACAAACTGGTCTCTCAGGCAATCGGTTTGAATTTAAATGATGAGCGACAACATTATTCATCAAGCAGGAGTCAAGAGGCATTTCAACCACTTGCTTCCTGACTGAACAAGAGTAGAAAGAGAAGGGGGAGAAGGAAAGTGAGGAAGAAATATCCTGGACAGTAATATAGTGACCGTGGTCTACTAGCCAGGCGTGTGTGTGGGAGTATCAACCCTCAAACTGGAGTTAAGTTACAGCCACAAGGACACTCATTGACCAGTGAGTGTTACCTCATTCCAGAGGTATTCTGTGAAATTCTACAGAATAATTTCATTCCAAGAAAGTCAATCATAGACATTTACACCACCCTCCCTCCCTCCCTACGATGACACCTCCCACCCAAATACCCAAACCCCTTCTTACAGAAAAAGACATCTTTAGAAACTCCTGACAGTTCTGGCAAAAGCGACCAGCGTCGCAATTACAGCCCCCTCTGCTCCAGTCTCCACACCAAAAAGAGAATTAACCATGTTGAAGGCTTCATAATTTCTCTAGGTACAATTTAGCTGTCACTTGCGCTCCGATTTACTCAAACACGTTCCCCCGTTAATGTCACCAACTTTGCATGTCAAGCACCTTCCAGACAATTAAGTTCTGAAAAAAGACATTGGCTGCAAGTGCTTTACGCACAGAACCTGAAGGATTAGAAAAGAAAGCTCATTTTGCATCATCCTTTCGTTGCACCCCTCTCCTTCCCTCCTTCTCCTCCATCCCCCTCTTTTGTTCCACAGAGATTGGCATTCTTGTTATCACACCCCTGTCCCATGGAAGGGAGGGACGGCCGAGCAGAAGAGTGTGTTTGTGTACTCTCCTCTCCAAGACACATCTCTACCACCTCCCTTTGTTAAACTCATTAGCATTGCAGGGGTGCTAATCTGGGATATGGATCCAGTAAGGCAGTTAGCTAGCGGTTACCGTCTGTCAGAGAAAGAAAGTGTGTTGGAGCGGTGCTAGCGGTTAGTTTCTCAGAGAGAGACAGTGTGTTGGGATGGTGATAGCGGATAGCGTCTCTCAGAGAAAGAAAGTGTGTTGGAGCGGTGCTAGCGGTTAGTGTCTCAGAGAGAGACAGTGTGTTGGTGCGGTGCTAGCGGATAGCATCTCAGAGAGAGACAGTGTGTTGAAGCAGTGCTAGCGGATAGCATCTCAGAGAGAGACAGTGTGTTGAAGCAGTGCTAGCGGAAAGCATCTCAGAGAAAGAAAGTGTGTTGGAGCGGTGCTAGCGGTTAGTGTCTCAGAGAGAGACAGTGTGTTGGGATGGTGATAGCGGATAGCGTCTCTCAGAGAAAGAAAGTGTGTTGGAGCGGTGCTAGCGCTTAGAGTCTCTCAGAGAGAGACAGTGTGTTGGGATGGTGATAGCAGATAGCGTCTCTCAGAGAAAGAAAGTGTGTTGGAGCGGTGCTAGCGGTTAGTGTCTCAGAGAGAGACAGTGTGTTGGGATGGTGATAGCGGATAGCGTCTCTCAGAGAAAGAAAGTGTGTTGGAGCGGTGCTAGCGGTTAGTGTCTCAGAGAGAGACAGTGTGTTGGTGCGGTGCTAGCGGATAGCATCTCAGAGAGAGACAGTGTGTTGAAGCAGTGCTAGTGGATAGCATCTCAGAGAGAGACAGTGTGTTGAAGCAGTGCTAGCGGATAGCATCTCAGAGAGAGACAGTGTGTTGAAGCAGTGCTAGCGGATAGCATCTCAGAGAAAGAAAGTGTGTTGGAGCGGTGCTAGAAGATGGCGTCTCAGAGAGAGACATTGTGTTGAAGCGGTGCTAGCGGTTAGTCTCTCTCAGAGAGACAGTGTTGGAGCAGTGTGAGGAGTTACGCGGCGGCCAACTTGCTAGGCGGACAGGCTGTCAGCATTAATCTGGTGGAGAAGTGTTCATTAAATCATTACTGCTGACACTGTAATGAGACAGCGTCGCAAGAATGACACTTAACGCTTTGTCCTCCGCCGCTCTGACTGATGGCACAAATAGAGAGATAAGAAAAGGAGGAGAGGAGACGGAGAAAGAAAAGGAGGGATGAATAGAGGAGGAGATGGAGAGAGAAAAGGAGGGATGAATAGAGGAGGAGATGGAGAGAGAAAAGGAGAGATGAATAGAGGAGGAGATGGAGAGAGAAAAGGAGAGATGAATAGAGGAGGAGATGGGGAGAGAAAAGGAGGGATGAATAGAGGAGGAGATGGAGAGATGAACAGAGGAGGGGTGGGGAGAGAAAAGGAGAGATGAATAGAGGAGGAGATGGAGAGAGAAAAGGAGGGATGAATAGAGGAGGAGATGGAGAGAGAAAATGAGAGATGAATAGAGGAGGAGATGGAGAGATGAACAGAGGAGGAGATGGGGAGAGTAAAGGAGGGATGAATAGAGGAGGAGATGGAGAGAGAAATGGAGAGATGAATAGAAGAGGAGATGGAGAGAGAGAATGAGAGATGAATAGAAGAGGAGATGGGGAGATGAACAGAGGAGGAGATGGGGAGAGTAAAGGAGGGACGAATAGAGGAGGAGATGGAGAGAGAAATGGAGAGATGAATAGAGGAGGAGATGGAGAGATGAACAGAGGAGGAGATGGAGAGAGAAAAGGAGGGATGAATAGAGGAGGAGATGGAGAGAGAAAATGAGAGATGAATAGAGGAGGAGATGGAGAGATGAACAGAGGAGGAGATGGGGAGAGTAAAGGAGGGATGAATAGAGGAGGAGATGGAGAGAGAAATGGAGAGATGAATAGAAGAGGAGATGGAGAGAGAGAATGAGAGATGAATAGAAGAGGAGATGGGGAGATGAACAGAGGAGGAGATGGGGAGAGTAAAGGAGGGACGAATAGAGGAGGAGATGGAGAGAGAAATGGAGAGATGAATAGAAGAGGAGATGGGGAGAGAAAAGGAGGGATGAATATAAGAGGAGAGGGAGAGATGAACAGAGGAGGAGATGGGGAGAGTAAAGGAGGGATGAATAGAGGAGGAGATGGAGAGAGAAAAGGAGAGATGAATAGAGGAGGAGATGGAGAGAGAAAAAGGAGAGATGAATGGAGGAGGAGATGGAGAGATGAACAGAGGAGGAGATGGGGAGAGTAAAGGAGGGATGAATAGAGGAGGAGATGGAGAGAGAAAAGGAGAGATGAATAGAGGAGGAGATGGAGAGAGAAAAGGAGAGATGAATAGAGGAGGAGATGGAGAGAGAAAAAGGAGAGATGAATAGAGGAGGAGATGGAGAGATGAACAGAGGAGGAGATGGGGAGAGTAAAGGAGGGATGAATAGAGGAGGAGATGGAGAGAGAAAAGGAGAGATGAATAGAGGAGGAGATGGAGAGAGAAAAGGAGAGATGAATAGAGGAGGAGATGGGGAGAGAAAAGTAGGGATGAATAGAGGAGGAGATGGAGAGAGAAAAGTAGAGAGGAATAGAGGAGGAGATGGAGAGAGAAAAGGAGAGATGAATAGAGGAGGAGATGGAGAGATGAACAGAGGAGGAGATGGGGAGAGTAAAGGAGGGATGAATAGAGGAGGAGATGGAGAGAGAAAAGGAGGGATGAATAGAGGAGGAGATGGAGAGATAAACAGAGGAGGAGATGGGGAGAGTAAAGGAGGGATGAATAGAGGAGGAGATGGAGAGAGAAATGGAGAGATGAATAGAAGAGGAGATGGAGAGAGAAAATGAGAGATTAATAGAGGAGGAGATGGAGAGAGAAAATGAGAGATGAATAGAAGAGGAGATGGGGAGATGAACAGAGGAGGAGATGGGGAGAGTAAAGGAGGGACGAAAAGAGGAGGAGATGGAAAGAGAAATGAAGAGATGAATAGAAGAGGAGATGGGGAGAGAAAAGGAGGGATGAATATTTGAGGAGATGGAGAGATGAACAGAGGAGGAGATGGGGAGAGTAAAGTAGGGATGAATAGAGGAGGAGATGGAGAGAGAAAAGGAGAGATGAATAGAGGAGGAGATGGAGAAAGACAAGGAGAGATGAACAGAGGAGGAGATGGAGAGAGAAAAGGAGGGATGAATAGAGGAGGAGATGGAGAGAGAAATGGAGAGATGAATAGAGGAGGAGATGGAGAGAGAAAATGAGAGATGAACAGAGGAGGAGATGGGGATAGAAAAGGAGAGATGAATAGAGGAGGAGATTGGGAGAGAAAAGGAGAGATGAATAGAGGAGGAGATTCGGAGAGAAAAGGAGAGATGAATAGAAGAGGAGATGGCGAGAGAAAAGGAGAGATGAACACAGGAGGATATGGGGAGAGAAAAGGAGGGATGAATAGAGGAGGAGATGGGGAGAGAAAAGGAAACCTTGTCCTGGGTATGTTTAGGGAAAAACTAGAGAAAAAAATGTAGTGTATATATTATATAAAGGAATCCTGAACTTACGTAGTGTATATCCTATATAAAGGAGTCAATCACTTACGTAGTGTATATACTATAAAAAAGAAATCCTGAACTTACATAGTGTATATACTATATAAAGGAATCCTTCACTTATTTAGTGTATATACTATATAAAGGAATCCTGAACTTACATAGTGTATATACTATATAAAGGAATCCTGAACTTACGTAGTGTATATACTATATAAAGGAATCCTGAACTTACATAGTGTATATACTATATAAAGGAATCCTGAACTTACGTAGTGTATATACTATATCAAGGAATCCTTAACTTACGTAATGTATATACTATATAAAGGAATCCTTAACTTACGTAGTGTATATGACATATATAAAGGAATCCTTAACTTACGTAGTGTATATACTATATAAAGGAATCTGACCTTACATAGTGTATATACTATGTAAAGAAATCCTGAACTTACGTATTGTATATACTATATAAAGGAATCCTGAACTTATGTAGTGTATTTCCTATTTAAAGGAATCCTTATCTCACGTATTGTATATACTATATAAAGGAATCCTTAACTTACGTAGTGTATATACTATATAAAAGAATCCTTAACTTACGTAGTGTATATTCTATATAACGGAATCCTTCACTTACGCAGTGTATATCCTACATAAAGGAATCCTTAACTCACGTATTGTATATACTATATAAAGGAATCCTTAAGTTACGTAGTGTATATACAATATAAAGAAATTTTAAACTTACGTAGTGAATATACTATATAAAGGAATCCTGAACTTACGTAGTGTATATAATATATAAAGGAATCCTGAACTTACATAGTGTATATACTATATAAAGGAGTCCTTCACTTACGTAATGTATATACTATATAAAGGAATCTTTCACTTACGTAGTGTATATACTATATAAAGGAATGCTGAACTTTCATAGTGTATATAATATATAAAGGAATCCTTGCCTTACATAGTGTATATACTATATAAAGGAGTCCTTCACTTACGTAATGTATATACTATATAAAGGAATCTTTCACTTACGTAGTGTATAGACTATATAAAGGAATCCTTAACTTATGTAGTGTATATACTATATAAAGGAATCCTGAACTCATGTAGTGTATATACTATATAAAGAAATCCTTCACTTACGTAGTGTATATACTACAAAAAGGAATAATTAACTCACGTAGTGTATATACTATATAAATGAATCCTTAACTAATTTAGTGTATATACTATATAAAGGAATAATGAACTTACTTAGTGTATTTACTATATAAAGGAATCCTGAACTTACTTAGTGTTTATACTATATAAAGGAATCCTTAACTTACATAGTGTATATATATATATGTATATATATATATATATATAAAGGAATCCTTAAGTTATGTAGTGTATATACTCTATAAAGGAATCCTTAACTTACGTAGTGTATATACTATATAAAGGAATCCTGAACTTATGTAGTGTATATACTATATAAAGGAATCCTGAACTTAAGTAGTGTATATACTATATAAAGGAATCCTGAACTTACATAGTGTATATAACATATAAAGGAATCCTTCACTTACATAGTGTATATACTATATAAAGGAGTCCTTCACTTACGTAATGTATATACTATATAAAGGAATCTTTCACTTACATAGTGTATATACTATATAAAGGAATCCTTAACTTACATAGTGTATAGGCTATATAAAGGAATCCTTAACTGACGTAGTGTATATACTATACAAATGAATCCTGAACTTACGTAGTGTATATACTATGTAAAGGAATCCTTAACTCATGTAGTGTATATATATATAAAGGAATCCTTAAGTTACGTAGTGTATATACTATATAAAGGAATCATTAACTGATGTAGTTTAAATACTATACAAAGGAATCCTGAACTTACGTAGTGTATATACTATATAAAGGAATCCTGAACTTATGTAGTGTATATCCTATATAAATGAATCCTTAACTCACGTATTGTATATACTATATAAAGGAATCCTTATCTTACGTAGTGTATATATATATATATATATATATATATATATATATATATATATATATATATATATATATATATATATATATATATATAAAGAATCCTTAAGTTACGTAGTGTATATACAATATAAAGGAATTTTGAACCTACGTAGTGAATATACTATATAAAGGAATCCTGAACTTACGTAGTGTATATACTATATAAAGGAATCCTGAACTTACATAGTGTATATAATATATAAAGGAATCCTGAACTTACATGGTGTATATACTATATAAAGGAGTCCTTCACTTACGTAATGCATATACTATATAAAGGAATCTTTCATTTACGTAGTGTATATACTATATAAAGGAATCCTTAAATTACGTAGTGTATATGCTATATAAAGGAATCCTTAACTGACGTAGTGTATATACTATACAAATGAATCCTGAACTTACGTAGTGTATATACTATGTAAAGGAATCCTGAACATACGTAGTGTATATACAATAAAATGGAATCCTTAACTCACGTAGTGTATATACTATATAAAGGAGTCCTTCACTTACGTAATGTATATACTATATAAAGGAATCCTTCACTTACGCAGTGTATATACTATATAAAGGATTCCTTAACTGATGTAGTGTAAATACTATACAAAGGAATCCTGAACTTATGTAGTGTATATACTATATAAAGGAATCCTGAACTTATGTAGTGTATTTCCTATTTAAAGGAATCCTTATCTCACGTATTGTATATACTATATAAAGGAATCCTTAACTTACGTAGTGTATATACTATATAAAAGAATCCTTAACTTACGTAGTGTATATTCTATATAACGGAATCCTTCACTTACGCAGTGTATATACTATATAAAGGAATCCTTATCTTACGTAGTGTATATATATATAAAGGAATCCTTCACTTACGCAGTGTATATACTATATAAAGGAATCCTGAACTTACGTAGTGTATATACTATATAAAGGAATCCTGAACTTACACAGTGTATATAATATATAAAGGAATCCTGAACTTATGTAGTGTATATACTATATAAAGGAGTCCTTCACTTACGTAATGTATATACTATATAAAGGAATCTTTCACTTACGTAGTGTATATGCTATATAAATGAATCCTTAACTGACGTAGTGTATATACTATACAAATGAATCCTGAACTTACGTAGTGTATATACTATATAAAGGAATCCTGAACTTATGTAGTGTATTTCCTATATAAAGGAATCCTTAACTCACGTATTGTATATACTATATAAAGGAATCCTTAACTCACGCAGTGTATATACTATATAAAGGAATCCTGAACTTATGTAGTGTGTATACTATATAAAGGAGTCCTTCACTTATGTAGTGTATATACTATATAAAGAAATCCTTAACTTACGTAGTGTATATACTATAAAAAGGAATCCTTAACTCACGTAGTGATTAAACTATATAAATGAATCCTTAACTAAATTAGTGTATATACTTTATAAAGGAATAAGAACTTATGTAGTATATTTACTATATAAAGGAATCCTGAACTTACGTAGTGTATATACTATATAAAGGAATCCTTAACTTACGTAGTTTATATACAATATAAAGGAATTTTGAACTTACGTAGTTAATATACTATATAAAGGAATCCTGAACTTACGTAGTGTATATACTATATAAACGAATCCTGAACGTACACAGTGTATATAATATATAAAGGAGTCCTTCACTTACGTAATGTATATACTATATAAAGGAATCCTTCACTTACGCAGTGTATATACTATATAAAGGAATCATTAACTGATGTAGTGTAAATACTATACTAAGGAATCCTGAACTTACGTTGTGTAAATACTATATAAAGGAATCCTGAACTTATGTAGTGTATATCCTACATAAAGGAATCCTTAACTCACGTATTGTATATACTATATAAAGGAATCCTTAAGTTACGTAGTGTATATACAATATAAAGAAATTTTAAACTTACGTAGTGAATATACTATATAAAGGAATCCTGAACTTACGTAGTGTATATAATATATAAAGGAATCCTGAACTTACATAGTGTATATACTATATAAAGGAGTCCTTCACTTACGTAATGTATATACTATATAAAGGAATCTTTCACTTACGTAGTGTATATACTATATAAAGGAATCCATAACTTACGTAGTGTATATGCTATATAAAGGAATCCTTAACTGACGTAGTGTATATACTATACAAATGAATCCTGAACTTGCAGTAGTGTATATACTATATAAAGGAATCATGAACTTATGTAGTGTATTTCCTATATAAAGGAATCCTTAACTCACGTATTGTATATACTATATAAAGGAATCCTCAACTTACATAGTGTATATACTATATAAAGGAATCCTGAACTTATGTAGTGTGTATACTATATAAAGGAGTCCTTCACTTATGTAGTGTATATACTATATGAAGAAATCCTTAACTTATGTAGTGTATATACTATAAAAAGGAATCCTTAACTCATATAGTGAATGAACTATATAAATGAATCCTTAACTAATTTAATGTGTATACTATATAAAGGAATAATGAACTTATGTAGTGTATTTACTATATAAAGGAATCCTGAACTTACGTAGTGTATATACTATATAAAGGAATCCTTAACTTACGTATTATATATATATATATATATATATATATATATATATATATATATATATATATATATATATATATATATATATATATATATATATATATATATATATATATATATATATATATAAAGGAATCTTAAGTTATGTAGTGTATATGCTCTATAAAGGAATCCTTAACTTACGTAGTGTATATACTATATAATGGAATCCTGAACTTACGTAGTGTATATACTATATAAAGGAATGCTGAACTTCAAGTAGTGTATATAATATATAAAGGAACTTGACTTACATAGTGTATATAACATATAAAGAGTCCTTCACTTACGTAGTGTATATACTATATAAAGGAATCCTTCACTTACGTAGTGTATATACTATATAAAGGAATCTTTAACTTACATAGTGTATATACTATATAAAGGAATCCTGAACTCATGTAGTGTATATAGCCTATATAAAGAAATCCTTAACTGACGTAGTGTATATACTATACAAAGGAATACTTAACTTACGTAGTGTATATACTATGTAAATGAATCCTTAACTAATTTGTAGTGTATATACTATATAAAGGAATAATGAACTTACTTAGTGTATTTACTATATAAAGGAATCCTGAACTTACTTAGTGTTTTATACTATATAAAGTGAATCCTTAACTTACATAGTATATATATATATATGTATACTATATATATATATATATATATATATATATATATATATATATATATATATATATATATATATATATATATATAAAGAATCCTTAAGTTACGTAGTGTATATACTATATAAAGGAATCATTAACTGATGTAGTTTAAATACTATACAAAGGGAATCCTGAACTTACGTAGTGTATATACTATATAAAGGAGTCCTGAACTTATGTAGTGTATATCCTATATAAATGAATCCTTAACTCACGTTGTATATACTATATAAAGGAATCCTTAACTTACGTAGTGTATATATATATATATATATATATATATATATATATATATATAGTATATATATATATAATATATATATATAAAGGAATCCTTAAGTTACGTAGTGTATATACAATATAAAGGAATTTTGAACTACGTAGTGATATATACTATATAAAGGAATCCTGAACTACGTAGTGTATATACTATATAAAGAATCCTGAACTTACATAGTGTATATAATATATAAAGGAATCCTGAACTTACATGGTGTATATACTATATAAAGGAGTCCTTCACTTACGTAATGCATATACTATATAAAGGAATCTTTCATTTACGTAGTGTATATACTATATAAAGGAATCCTTAAATTACGTAGTGTATATGCTATATAAAAGGAATCCTTAACTGACAGTGTATATACTATACAAATGAATCCTACAACTTACGTAGTGTATATACTATGTAAAGGAATCCTGAAGCATACGTAGTGTATATACAATAAAAATGGAATCCTTAACTCACGTAGTGTATATACCATATAAAGGTCCTTCACTATACTTAGTATATATATACATAGGAATCCTTAACTTAATATATATTATAAAGGAATCCAGGAACTTACGTAGGATATACATAAAGGAATCCTAACTTACATAATGGCATATAAAAGGAACCTCTAGGTAGTGTAATCACTAACAAGAAACTTACAAGGTATATATAATAAACCTTCACTTACTTAGCGGATATTTTATAAAGAATTAACTTATAGTGATATATTATATAAAGGAATCCTTCACTTAAGTAGTGTATATACTATATAAAGGAATCCTTAACTTACGTAGTGTATATACTATATAAAGGAATCCTGAACTTATGTAGTGTAAATACTATACAAAGGAATCCTGAACTCATTGTAGTGTATATACTATATAAAGGAGTCCTGAACTTATGTAGTGTATATACTATATAAAGGAATCCTTATCTCACGTAGTGTATATACTATATAAAGGAATCCTTCACTTACGTAGAAGTGTATATACTATATAAAGGAATCCTTAACTTACGTAGTGTATATATTCTATATAAAGGAATCCTTCACTTACGCAGTGTATATACTATATAAAGGAATCCTTAACTTACGTAGTGTATATATATATAAAGGGAATCCTGAACTTACGCCAGTGTATATACTATATAAAGGAATCCTGAACTTACGTATGTATATACTATATAAAGGAGTCCTCACTTACCGTAGTGCATATACTTATATAAAGGAATCCTGAACTTAGGAATTAAGAGTCTATACGTAGTGTATATACTATATAAAGGAATCCTTACTCCTTACGTAGTGTATATACTATATAAATGAATCCTTAACTAACGTAGTGTATATACTATACAAAGGAATCCTGAACTTACGTAGTGTATTTACTATATAAAAATCCTGAACTTATCTGTAGTGTATTTCCTATATAAAGGAATCCTTAACTCACGTATTGTATATACTATATAAAAGGAATCCTTAACTCACGCAGTGTAGTATACTATATAAAGGGAATCCTGAACTTATGTAGTGTGTATACTATATAAAGGAGTCCTTCACTTATGTAGTGTATATACTATATAAAGAAATCCTTAACTACGTAGTGTATATACTATAAAAGGAATCCTTAACTCACGTAGTGATTAAACTATATAAATGAATCCTTAACTAAATTAGGTTATATACTTTATAAAGGAATAAGAACTTATGTAGTATATTTTACTTATATAAAGGAATCCCGAACTTACGTAGTGTATATACTATATAAAGGAATCCTTAACTTACGTAGTTTATATACAATATAAAGGAATTTTGAACTTACGTAGTTAATATACTATATAAAGGAATCCTGAACTTACGTAGTGTACATACTATATGAACTACCTGAACGTACACAGTGTATATAATATATAAAGGAGTCCTTCACTTACGTAATGTATATACTATATAAAGGAATCCTTCACTTACGCAGTGTATATACTATATAAAGGAATCATTAACTGATGTAGTGTAAATACTATACTAAAGGAATCCTGAACTTACGTTGTGTAAATACTATATAAAGGAATCCTGAACTTATGTAGTGTATATCCTACATAAAGGAATCCTTAACTCACGTAGCTGTATATACTATATAAAGGAATCCTTAAGTTACGTAGTGTATATACAATATAAAGAAATTTTAAACTTACGTAGTGAATATACTATATAAAGGAATCCTGAACTTATGTAGTATATATAATATATAAAGGAATCCTGAACTTACATAGTGTATATACTATATAAAGGAGTCCTTCACTTACGTAATGTATATACTATATAAAGGGAATCTTTCACTTACGTAGTGTATATACTATATAAAAGGAATCCATAACTTACGTAGTGTGTATATGCTATATAAAGGAATCCTTAACTGGACGTAGTGTATATACTATACAAATGAATCCTGAACTTGCATAGTGTATATACTATATAAAAGAATCATGAACTTATGTAGTGTATTTCCTATAGTAAGGGAATCCTTAACTCACGTATTGTATATACTATATAAAGGAATCCTCAACTTACATAGTGTATATACTATATAAAGGAATCGGAACTTATTTAGTGTGTATACTATATAAAGGAGTCCTTCACTTATGTAGTGTATATACTATATGAAGAAAATCCCTTAACTTATGTAGTGTATATACTATAAAAAGGAATCCTTAACTCAATAGTGAATGAACTATATAAATGAATCCTTAACTAATTTAATGTGTATACTATATAAAGGAATAATGAACTTATGTAGTATATTTACTATATAAAGGAATCCTGAACTTACGTAGTGTATATACTATATAAAGGAATCCTTAACTTTACGTAGTGTATATATATATATAACAAATATATATATATATATATATATAGTATATATATATATATATATATATATATATATATATATATATAATATATAATCCTTAAATTACGTAGTTTATATGCTCTATAAAGAATCCTTAACTTACGTAGTGTTATATACTATATAAAGGAATCCTGAACTTACGTAGTGTATATACTATATAAAGGAATGCTGAACTTTCATAGTGTATATATATATAAGAAGGAATCCTTGCCTTACATAGTGTATATACTATATAAAGGAGTCCTTCACTTACGTAATGTATATACTATATAAAGGAATCTTTCACTTACGTAGTGTATATACTATATAAAGGGAATCCTTAACTTATGTAGTGTATATACTTTATAAAGGAATCCTGAACTCATGGTAGTGTATATACTATATAAAGAAATCCTTCAATCACGTAGTGTATATACTACAAAGAAGGAATAATTAACTCACGTAGTGTATATACTATATAAAATGAATCCTTAACTAATTTAGTGTATATACTATATAAAGGAATAATGAACTTACTTAGTGTATTTACTATATAAAAGGAATCCTGAACTTACTTAGTGTTTATACTATATAAAGGAATCCTTTAAACTACATAGTGTATATATATATATGTATATATATATATATATATATATATATATATATATATATATTATATATATATATATATATATATAAAGGAATCCTTAAGTTATGTAGTGTATATACTCTATAAAGGAATCCTTAACTTACGTAGTGTATATACTATATAAAGGAATCCTGAACTTATGTAGTGTATATACTATATAAAGGAATCCTGAACTTAAGTAGTGTATATAGTATATAAAGGAGTCCTTAACTTATGTAGTGTATATACTATATAAAAGAATCCTGAACTTATGTAGTGTATATACTATATAAAGAAATCCTGAACTTACGTAGTGTATATACTATATAAAGGAATCCTTCACTTACATAGTGTTTGTACTCTATAAAGGAATCCTGAACTTATGTAGTGGATATACTATATAAAGGAATCCTTAACATACGTAGTGTATATACAATATAAAGGAATCCTTCACTTACGTAGTGTATATACTCTTTAAAGAAATCCTTCATTTACGTAGTGTATATACTATATATAGGAATCCTGAACTTACGTAGTGTATATACTATATAAAGGAATCCTTCACTTACATAGTGTATATACTCTATAAAGGAATCCTGAACTTACGTAGTGGATATACTCTATATAGGAATCCTTAACTTACATAATGTATATACTATATAAAGGAGTCCTTCAATTACGTAGTGTATATTCTATATCAAGGAATCCTTCTCTTACGTAGTGTATATACTATAAAAAGGAATCCTTAACTCACACAGTGTATATACTATATAAAGGAATCCTTCACTTACGTAGTGTATATACTCTATAAAGGAATCCTGAACTTACGTAGTGGATATACAATATAAAGGAATCCTTCACTTACATAGTGTATATACTATATAAAGGAATCCTTCACTTACTTAGTGTATATACTATACATAGGAATCCTTAACTTACATAGTGTATATACTCTATAAAGGAATCCAGAACTTACGTAGTGGATATACTCTATAAAGGAATCCTTAACTTACATAATGTATATACTATATCAAGGAATCCTTCTCTTAGGTAGTGTATGTACTATATAAAGAAATCCTGAACTTAAGTAGTGTATATACTAGATAAAGGAATCCTTCACTTACATAGTGTATATACTCTATAAAGGAATCCTGAACTTACGTAGTGGATTTACTATAAAAAGGAATCTTTCACTTAAGTATTGTATATACTATATAAAGGAATCCTTAACTTACGTAGTGTATATACTATATAAAGGAATCCTGAACTTACGTAGTGTATATACTACATAAAGGAATCCTGAACTTATGTAGTGTATATAGTATATAAAGGAGTCCTTCACTTATGTAGTGTATATACCATATAAAGAAATCCTGAACTTACGTAGTGTATATACTATATAAAGGAATCCTTCACTTACATAGTGTATATACTATATAAAGGAATCCTGAACTTACGTAGTGGATATACTATATAAAGGAATCCTTCACTTACGTAGTGTATATACTATAGAAAGGAATCCTTAACTTACGTAGTGTATATACTATATAAAGGAATCCTGAACTTACGTAGTGTATATACTACATCAAGGAATCCTGAACTTATGTAGTGTATATAGTATATAAAGGAGTCCTTCACTTATGTAGTGTATATACTATATAAAAGAATCCTGAACTTATGTAGAGAATATACTAAATAGAGGAATCCTTAACTCACCTAGTGTATATACTATATAAAGGAATCCTTACCTCACGTAGTGTATATACTATATAAATGAATCCTTAACTAATTTAGTGTATATACTATATAAAGGAATAATGAACTTATGTAGTGTATTTACTATATAAATAAATCCTGAACTTACGTAGTGTATATACTATATAAAGGAATCCTTAACTTACGTAGTGTATATACTATATAAAGGAATCCTTAACTTACATAGTATATATACTATGTAAAGGAATCCTGAACTTACGTAGTGCATATACTAAATAAAGGAATCCTTAACTTACGTAGTGTATATACTATATAAAGGAATCCTTAACATTAAGTAGGTATATACTCTATAAAGGAATCTACATACGTAGTGTATATACATATAAAGAATCCTTAACTTACGTAGTATATATACTATATAAAGGAATCCTTAACTTATGTGAGTTATATACTATATAAAGGAATCCTTAACTCATGTAGTGTATATACTATATAAAGGAATCTTAAGCTAATTTAGTGTATATACTATATAAAGGAATCTTAAACTTACATAGTATATTACTATATAAAGGAATCCTGAACTTACGTATGTGTATATACTATATAAAGGAATCCTTAACTTACGTAGGTATATACTATATAAATGAATCCTTAACTTACGTAGTGTAATTTAACTTTCTTAGTTATATAAAGGAATCCTTAACTCATTGTATATACTATATAAAGGGAATCCTTAACTTACGTAGTGTATATACTATATAAAGGAATCCTAATCTACGTAGTGTACACACTATATAAATGGAATCCTTAACTTATGTAGTGTATATATTATATAAAGAACCAACTTATTATAAAGACAAAATATATAAAGGAATCTTTAACCTACGTAGTGTATATACTATATGTAAAGAATCTTAAACTGAGTGTATATACTATATAAAGGAATCCTGAACTATGTATGTATATACTATATAAAGAAATCCTTAACTAATGTAGTGTATATACTATATAAAGGAATCCTTAACTCACGTAGTATATATACTATTATAAATGAATCTTAACTAATGTAGTGTATATACTATAAAGGGAATAATGAACTTACGTAGTGTATTTACTATAACAAAGGAATCCTGAACTACGTAGTGTAATATACTATATAAAGGAATCCTTAACTTACATAGTGTATATATATATATGTATATATATATATATATAATATATATATATATATATATATATATATATATATATATATATATATATATATATATATATATATATAAAGGAATCATAAGTTATGTAGTGTATATACTATATAAACGAATCCCTTAACTAACGGAGTGTCATATACTATATAAAAATAACAATCCTGAACTTATGTAGGTATTTACTATGTAAAGGAATCCTGAACTTACGTAGTGTATATATGTATATGAAGAATCCTAAACAATGAAAGTAAGGTACTATAGAAAAGAATACCAACAATGTAGAAATATACTATATAAAATCAGGAACTTCCGTGGAACTTAAAGGAGTCCTTTCACTTACGAGTGTTTATACTCTAAAAGGAAAATCCTGAACTTTAATGTAGTGGATATACTATATAAAGGAATCCTTCACTCGCGCAGTGTATAATACATAAAGAATCCTTAACTTACGTAGTGTATATACTATTAAAAGGAATCCGTGAACTTTCGCGAAAGTGTATATACTGTATAAAGAATCCACAGAACTTCGTGTATGCATACTATATAAAGGAATCCTTAACTTACGCATGTGTATATACTATATAAAGGAATCCTGAACTTACGTAGTGGATATACTCTATATGGGAATCTTGAACGCAGAATGAATATACTATATAAAGGAGTCCCTTCAATCTACAATAGTGTATATACTATATGTCGGAAAATCCTTATCTTCACGTAGTGTATATACTATAAAAAGGAATCCTTAACTACGAGTGAAATAAACTATATAAAGGAATCCTTAATAAATTAGTGTATATACTCTATAAAGGAATAAGAACTTCAGTAGTGAGATTTACTTATAAAGGAATCCTGAACACAGTGTAGTATGTTGCCTATATAAAGGAATCCTTAATCCCTCGAGCTTACATGTGTATTACTAAAGGAAAATCCTGAACTTTTCGTAGTAGTTATACTCTATAAAGAATCCTTAACAACATAATGCTATACTATATCAAGGAATCCTTCTCTTAGGTAGTGTATGTACTATATAAAGAAATCCTGAACTTTCGTGTGTATATACTAGATAAAGGAATCCTTCATACATAGTGTATATACTCTATAAAGGAATCCTGAACTTAAGTAGTGGTTACTATATAAAGGAATCTTTCACTTAAGTATTGTATATACTATATAAAGATCCTTAACTTCATAGTGTATATAATATATAAAGGAATCCTGAACTTCGTAGTGTATATACTATAAAGGAATCCTGAACTTGAGTGTATATAGTATATAAAAGGAGTCCTTCATATAGTGTATATACCATATAAAATCCTGAACTTACGTAGTGTAATATACCATATAAAGGAATCCTTCTGAACCAGAGTGTATATACTATATGAAAGGAATCCTGAAACTATTAAAAGTAGTGGCTGGCTATATGAAGGTCCTTCACACGGTAATGTATATACTATACAAAGTAATCCTTAACTTACTTAGTGTATATACTATATAAAAATCAACTTAATAGATGGAACGAAATATATAATAAGGAATCCTGAATCATTGTGTGTAAATACTATATAAAAGAATCCTGAACTTATTTAGAGTATATCCTAAAAGAAGAATCCTTAACTCACGTATTGTATACATATAAAGGAATCCTTTACGTGATTTATATACAATATAAAGGAATCCTTAACTAATGTGAGTGAAATATACTATAAAGGAATCCTGAACTTATGAATAATATACTATATAAAGGAATTCCTGAACTTCGTGTGTATATACTATATAAAGGAGTCCATCAACTACGTAATGTTATATACTAATAAAGGAATCCTTAACATAGTATATATACTATGTAAAAAAAGGAATCCTGAACTTTCAAGTAGTGCATATAACCTAAATAAAGGAATCCTTAACTTTCTTTGTAGTATATATACTATTATAAAGAAATCTTAACATAAGTAGTATATATACTCTATAAAGGAATCCTTAACTTACGAGTGTATATATACCATATAAAGGAATCTTAACTACATAGTATATATACTATGTAAGGGAATCCTGAACTTACGTAGTTTTATACTATGTGAAAGAATCTTAACTCACGTAGTGTTATATACTATATAAAGGAATCCTTAACTAATTTGGTGTAGTATACTATATAAAGAAATATTGAACTTATGTAGTATATTTACTATATAAAGTCACAACTTACGTGTAGTGTATATACTATATAAAGGAATCCTTAACTTACGTAGTGTATATACTATATAAAGGAATCCTGAACATATCTTTAGTGTATATATATATATGAAGGAATCCTTAACGGGTAGTATATGCATCTCTATAAAAGGAATCCTTAACTTATGTAGTGTATATACTAAATAAAGGATCCTTAACTTACATAGTATATATACTATGTAAAAGGAATCCCTGATCTTACGTAGTGTATATATATATATATAAAGTTGATTTGATTAACTTACGTAGTGTATATACTCTGTAAATGAATCCTTAACTTACGTAGTTGTATATACTATATAAAGGAATCCTTTACCTACGTAGTGTATATACTATATAAAGGAATCCGAACTTGCGTAGTGTATATACCTATATAAAGGATCCTGAACTTACAAAGTGTATAAAATATATAAATCTTCACTTACATAGTGTATATACTATATAAAGGAGTCCAAACGTAGGCAATGTTTGTACTATATAAAGGGAATCCTTCACTTACAGTGTATATACTATATAAAGGGAATCCTTAACTTACGTAGTGTATATGGTATATAAAGGAATCCTTAACTTAAATAGTGTATATACTATATAAAGGAATCCTTAACTTACGTAGTGTATCATGGAGGAATCATAACTTGGAAATAGTGTATATACTTATAAAGGAATCAATGAACAAATTTAGTGTATATAAGTACTCATATAAAGAAATAATGAACTTATGTAGTATATTTACTATATAAAGATTCCTGAACTTACGTAGTGTATATACTATATAAAGGGAATCCCTTAACCCAAGTAGTGTATATACCATATAAAGGGAATCCTTAACTTACATAGTATATATACTATATAAAGGAATCCTGAACTTACGTAGTGTATATACTATATAAAGGGAATCCCTTAACTCACATAGAGTATATACTATGTAAATGGTAATCCTTAACTTACATAGTGTATATACTATATAAAGGAATCCTTAACTTACGTAATGTATTTACTATGTAAAAGAATCCTTAACTTACGTAGTGTATATGTATATAAAGGAATCCTGAACTTAAATAGTGTATATACTATATAAAAGGAATCCTTAACTTCGTAGTGTATATATTATATAAGGAATCCTTAACGTACGTAATGTATGTATATATATATATATATATATATATATATATATGATATATATATATATATATAGAAAGGATTCCTTAACTACGTAGTGTAAATACTCCTGTAAATGAATCTTTTAACTTACGTAGTGTATATACTATACAAAGGGAGTCCTGAACTTTACGTGTGTATATACTATATAAAGGAATCCTTAACATATCTTAGTGGCTATATACTATATAAAGTAATCCTGAACTTACGTAGTTATATACTCTGTAAATGAATCCTTAACTTCACGTAGTGTTATACTATATCAAGGAATCCTTAACTTACGTAATTGTATATACTTATAGATGAATCCTGAACTTACATAGTGTATATACTATATAAAGGAATCCTTCACTTACATAGTATATATACTATATAAAGGAGTCCTAAACTTACACAATGTTTATACTATATAAAGGAATCCTTCACTTACGTGAGTGTATATACTTATATAAATGGAATCCTTAACTCACGTGTGTTATATAATATATAAAGGGAATCCTGAACTTACGTAGTGTATATACTATGTAAAGGAATCCTGAACTTACGTAGTGTATATACTATATAAAGGAATCCTTAACTAATTTAGTGTATATACTATATATTGGAATAATTAACTTATATTGTGTATTTACTATATAAAGGAATCCTTCACTTACGTAGTGCATATACTATATATAGGAATCCATAACTTACGTAGTGTATATACTCTATAAAGGGAATCCTTAACACATAGTGTATATACATATATAAAGGAGTCCTCCACTTACGTAATGTATATACTATATCAAGGAATCCTTCTCTTACGTAGTGTATATACTATATAAAGAGAATTTTAACTGAAGTAGTGTAAATACTTTCAAAGGAATCCTTAACTCACCTAGTGTATATACTATATAAAAGGAATCCTTACCTCACGTAGGTATATACTACATAAAATGTATCCTTAACTAATTTAGTGTATATACTTATATAAAGAAATAATGAACTTATGTATTATCTTTTACTATATAAAAAGAATCCTGAACTTCGTTAGTGTATATACTATATAAAGGAATCCTGAACATATGTAGTGTTATATATATATATGAAGGAATCCTTTAACTTAAGTAAATATATATCTCTATAAAGGAATCCTTAACTTAGTTGTGTATATACTAAATAAAGGAATCCTTAACTTACATAGTATATATACTATGTAAAGGAATCATGAACTTACGTAGTGGTGTATATATATATATATATATATATATATATAAAGGATTCCTTAACACGTACTGTATATACTCTGTAAATGAATCCTTAATTTACGTAGTGTATATACTATATAAAGGAATCCTTAACTACGTAGTGTATATACTATATAAAGGGGAATCCAGAACTTACGTAGTGTATATACTATATAAAGGAATCCTGAACTTACATAATGTATAAAATATATAAAGGAATCCTTCACTTACGTAGTGTATATACTATATAAAGGGGTATCCTTAACTCATGTGAGTATATACTCTCTATAAAGGAATCCTGAACCTATGTTCGTGTATATACTATATAAAGGAATCCTTATCTCACGTAGTGTATATTACTATATAAAGGAATCCTTAACTTACGTGAGTTTATATCAGTTATAAAGGAATCAACTTACAAATAGTGTTATACTATATAAAGGAATCCTTAACTACGTAGTGTATATGGTATATAAAAGAATCCTTAACTTAAATAGTGTGATATACTATATAGAAGAATCCTTTACAAATGTTAGTGTATATACTTATAAAGAAATAATGAACTTATGTAGTATATTTACTATATAAAGGATTCCTGAACTTACTTAGTGTATATACTATATAAAGGAATCCTTAACTAAGTAGTGTATATTACTCTATAAAGGAATCCTTAACCCATTATTGTTACTATATAAAGGATCCTTAACTTACATAGTATATATAGCTATGTAAAGGAATCCTGAACTTACGTAGTGATATATACTATATAAAGGAATCCTTAACTCACGTAGAGTAAGAAGTACTATGTAAAGGAATCCTTAACTTCGTAATGTGACATATACTATATAAAGGAATCCCTTAACTTACGTGGTTTTTTACTATGTAAAAGAATCCTTAACCTACGTAATTGTATATACTATATAAAGGAATCCTGAACTTACATAGTGTTATATACTATATAAATGAATCCTTAACATACGTAGTGTATATACTATATAAAGGAATCCTGAACTTACGTAGTATATATACTCTGTAAATGAATCCTTAACTTACGTAGTGTGTATATACTATATAAAGGAATCCTTCACTTCGTAGTGTTATGTACAACAATTATCATAGAGGAATCCTGAACTTCATAGTGTATATACTATATCAAGAATCCTTCACTTACATAGTGTATATACTATATAAAGGAGTCTAAACTTGCACAATGTTTATACTTATAAAGGAATCCTGAACTTACGTAGTGTATATACTAAGTGTAAAGGAATCCTGAACTTACGTAGTGTATATACTATATAAAGGAATTTTTAACTCACGTAGTGTATACTCATAAGTATAAAGCAATCCTGAAACTTACGTAGTGTATATACTATGTAAATGGAATCCTGAACTTCTGTAGTCGTAATAGATATAGCACTATATGAAGGAGTCCTAAATGGAGTGTTTGACTATAAAATGGAATCCTTAACTCACACAGTGTATATATACTATATAAAGGAATCCTTAACTAATTTAGTGTATATACTATATAAAGGAATAATGAACTTATATTGGTGTATTTACTATATAAAGAAATCCTGAACTTACGTAGTGAATATACTATATAAAGGAGTCCTTCACTTACGTAGTGTATATACTATATAAAGGAATCCTGATACGAAAGTGTATACTCTGTAAATGTGAATCCGTAACTTCACGATAGTGAATATACTACATAAAGGAACTTTAACTTACGAAGTGTTATATACTATATAGAGGAATCCTGGACTTACATAGTCATATATAATATATAAAAGATCCTTCACTTACATAGTGTATATAATATATAAAGGAGTTCTAAACTTACGCAATGTTTATACTATATAAAGGAATCCTTCACTTTCATTGATGTATGTACTACTATATAAAAGATCCTTAACTCACGTAGTGTATATAATATATAAAGCAATCCCTACAAACTTACGTAGTGTATATACTATCATAAAAGGAATCCTGAACGTGAGTGGTATATACACTATATAATAGAATCTTTAACCTACGTAGTGTGTATATTCTATAAAGGAATCAATAATTGACTTGAGTGTATATACTGTATAAAGGAATCCTTAATTTACGTAGTGTTTACAATTTACATTTTATTAATTTTAGCAGACGCTCTTATCCAGAGGGACTTACAGGAACATTAGGGTTAAGTGCCTTGCTTAAGGAGCACATCGACAGATTACTGCCTGAGTAAAACAGGGATTAGAACCAGCAACCTTTCGGTTACTGGCACAACTCTTACCCACTAAGCTACCTGGTATACCTGCCGATTTATACCATATAAAGATCCCTGAACTTCACGTGAGTAGTATATGCTATATTAAGGAATCCTGAACTTACATAGTGTATATAATATATAAAGGAATCCTTCATTTACGTAGTGTTATACAATGTAAGTAATCATAACTCAAGTAGTGTATATACTATATATGAGAATCTAATAACTCATGCAGTGTATATACTATATAAGAGATCCTGAACATATAGTGTATATATTATATAAATGAATCCTGAACTTGTAGTGTACATACTATATAAAGGAATCCTTAACTTATCATAGTGCTTATGCTATATAAAAGGGTCTTAACTCACCACATAGAATGTATATACTATACAATGGAATCCTTAACTCACATAGTGTATATACTATATAAAAAGGAATCCTTAAATCATGCAGTGTATTTACTAAATAATGGAATCCTGAACCTATGTAGTGTATGTACTATAAAGGAATCCTTAACTACGTGGTGTATATATAAAAGGAATTCTTAACTCACGTAGTGTATATACTATATAAATGAATCCTTAACTAATTTAGTATATATATTATGCGGAATAATGAACTTATGTAGTGTAATTACTATATAAAGGAATAATGAACTTACGTAGTGTATATACTATATAAGGGAATAAGAACTTCGTAGTGTGTGTATATATATAAAGGGAATCCTTAGCAAGTAAAGTGTATATACTCTATAAAAGGAATCCTTAACTTACATAGTAAATATGCCTATCATGAAGAGTCCTTCTCTTACGTAGTGTATATACTATATAAAGGGTAGCAACTGGCGTTGTGTATATACTATACAAAGTCCTGAACTTACGTAGTGTATATACTATGTGCAGGAATCCTGAACTTTCGTAGTGTATATACTATATAGGAATCCTTACCTCACGTAGTGTATATACTATATAAAGGAATCCTTAAAATTCGTAGTGTATATACTATATAAAGGAATCCTGAACTTACGTAGTGTATATATTAAATAAAGGAATCCTTAACTCTCATGTAGTGTATACACTATATAAAAGGAATCCTTATATAGTATATATGCTATATAAAGGAATCCTTAAACTTTCGTAGTGATATATATAAAGGATCTGAACTTATGTAGTGTATATACTATATAAAGAATCCTTAACTTATATAGTGTATATACTATTTAAAGGAATCCTTAACTCACGTAGTGTATATACTAAACAATGATCCTTAACTCACATAGTGTATATACTATATGAAGGAATACTTAACTCATGCAGTGTAAATACTATATAAAGAGATAATGAACTGATGTAATTATAATTTCTATACTAAAGGAATCCTGAACTTCGTAGTGTATATACTATATAATCCTGAACTTACGTAGTGTGTATATATATAAAGGAATCCTTAAGTAGTGTATATACTCTATAAAGGAATCCTTAACTACGTAGTGTTATAATATATAAAGGAATCCTTCACTTACATAGTGTATATACTATATAAAGATCCTTAACTGATGTAGTGTATATACTATGTAAAGGAATCCTTACACTCACATAGTGTATATACTATATAAATAGATCATAACTAATAATTTAATTTAGCCATATATGAGGAATAACAGACTTTATGTAGTGTATTTACTATGTGGAATCCTGAACCGTAGTGTATATACTATAAAGGAGATCCTTAACATACGTAGTGTATATACTATATAAAAGAGAATCCTGAACTCACGTAGTGTTATACTATATAAAGGAATCTGAACTTAAAGGAGTCCTTCACTTCGCAGTGTATATACTATATAAAGGAATCCTTATCTTCAGTAGTGTATATATATATAAAGGGAATCCTTCATTTACGCAGTGTATATACTATATAAAGGAATCCTGAACTTACGTAATTTATTATATACTATAAAATGAATCCTAGACTTACGTAAATTATTATGCCTGTATAAAGATCCTGAACTTATGTAATTGTATTTCCTATATAAAGGAATCCTTAACTCACGTTGTGTATATACTATATAAAGATGTAGCTACGTAGTGTATATACTATATAAAGGAATCCTGAACTTATGTAGTGTGTATGCTATATAAAGGAGTCCTTCACTTATGTAGTGTATATACTATATAAAAAGAAATCCTTAACCCACGTAGTGTATATACTATAAAAGGAATCCTTAACTCACGTAGTGAAATAAACTATATAAATGAATCCTTAACTAAATTAGTGTATATACTTTATAAAGGAATAAGAACATGTAGTATATTTACTATATAAAGGAATCTGAACTTACGTAATTATTATATACTATATAAAGGAATCCTTAACTTAAGTAGTTTTTATACAATATAAAAAAAGAGATTTTGAACTTATTAGTTAATATACTATATAAAGGAATCCTGAACTTACGTAGTGTATATACTATATAAAGGAATCCTGAGCATTACACAGTGTATATAATATATAAAGGAGTCCTTCACTTACATGTCATATATACTATATAAAGAATCCTTCACCTACGCAGTGTATATACTATATAAAGGAATCCTTAACTGATGTAATGTATATACTATGTAAAAGGAATCCTTACCTCACATAGTGTATATACTATATAAATGAATCCTTAACTAATTTAGTGTATATACTATATAAAAGGAATAATGAACTTATGTAATTTATTTACTATGTAAAGGAATCCTGAACTTCGTAGTGTACTATACTATATAAAGGGTCCTTAACATTCGTAGTGTTATATACTATATAAAGGAATTCTGAACTCCGCCAGTGCCTACTATATAAAGGAATCCTGAACTTAAAGGAGTCCTTCACTTACGCTTGGTGTATATACTATATAAAGGAATCCTTTCGGTGTATATATATATAAAGAATCTTCACTTACGCAGTGTATATACTATATAAAGGAATCACGAACTTACGTAGTGGTATATACTATAAAATGAATCCCTGAACTTCAATTAATTATTATATACTGTATAAAGAGATCTGAACTTATGTAGTGTATTTCTATATAAAAGATCCTTAACTCACATTTATTGTATATACTATATAAAGGAATCACTTAACTCACGTAGTGTATACTACTATATAAAGGAATCCTGTGAACATGTAGTGTGTATACTATATAAAGAGTCCTTCACTTATGTAATGTATATACTATATAAAGAAATCCTTAACTACGTAGTGTATATATACTATAAAAAGAGATCGCCCAACTCACGTAGTGAAATAAACTATATAAATGAATCCTTAACTAAATTAGTGTATATACTTTGCCAAAGGAATAAGAACTTATGTAAGTATATTTGCTATAAAGGAATCCTGAACTTCGTAGTGTATATACTATATAAAGGAATCCTTAACCACATGGTTATATACAATATAAAAGGAATTTTGAACAACGTGGTTAATATACTATATAAAGGAATCCTGAACTTTCGTAGTGTGCTATACTATATAAAGGGAATCCTGAGCCATTGCACAGTGTATATAATATATAAAGGGAGTCCTTCACTTTAAATAATGTATATACAATATAAAGGAATCCTTCACTTACGCAGTGTATATACTATATAAAGGAATCATTAACTGATGTAGTGTAAATACTATACTAAGGAATCCTGAATACGTTGTGTAAATACTATATAAAGGAATCCTGAACTTATTTAGTGTATATCCTACAAAAGGAATCCTTAACTCACGTATTGTATATACTATATAAAGGAATCCTTAGGATTTCGTAGTGTATATACAATATAAAGGAAATTTTAAACTTCGTAGTGAATATACTATATAAAGGAATCCTGAACTTAAGTAGTGTATATAATATATAAAGGAATCCTGAACTTACATAGTGTATATACTATATAAAGGAGTCCTTCACTTACGTAATGTATATACTAAATAGGGAGTCTTTCACTTACGTAATTAATATATGCTATATAAAGGAACCAACTGACTAGTGTATATACTATGCAAATGAATCCTGAACTTCACGTAGTGTATATACTATATAAAGAGAATCATGAACCTTAGTGTATTTCCTATATAAAGGAATCCTTAACTCACGTATTGTATATACTATATAAAGAGATCCTTAACTTACATAGTATTATATACTATATAAAGGAATCCTGAACTTATGTAGTGTATATACTATATGAAGAAATCTTTAACTAAGTAGTGTGTATACTATAAAAAGGAATCCTTAACTCACATAGTGAATGAACTATATAAATGAATCCTTAACTAATTTAATGTGTATACTATATAAAGGAATAATGAACTTATGTAATTTATTTACTATATAAAGGAATCCTGAACTTACGTAGATGTATATACTATATAAAGGAATTCATAACTTACGTAGTGTATATATATATATATATATATATATAGAATCCTTAAATTACGTAGTTTATATGCTCTATAAAGGAATCCTTAACTTACGTAGTGTATATACTATATAAAAAGATCCTGAACTTCGTAGTGGTATATACTATATAAAGGAATGCTGAACTTTCATAGTGTATATAATATATAAAGGAATCCTTGCCTTACATAGTGTATATACTATATAAAGGAGTCCTTCACTTACGTAATGCTTATACTATGTAAAGGAATCTTTCACTTACGTAGTGTATATACTATATAAAGGAATCCTTAACCTTCTTTAGTGTATATACTTTATAAAGGAATCCTGAACTCATGTAGTGTATATACTATATAAAGAAATCCTTCCTTACGTAGTGTATATACTACAAAAAGGAATAGTGAACTCACGTAGTGTATATATATATAAATGAATCCTTAACTAATTTAGTGCTTATATATACTATATAAAGGAATAATGAACTTACATAATTATATTTACTATATAAAGGAATCCTGAACTTACTTATTATTTATACTATATAAAGGAATCCTTAACTTACATAGTGTATATATATATATGTATATATATATATATATATATATATATATATATATATATATAAAGATACTCTAACTTACGTAGTGTATATATATATAAAGGAATCTGAACTTATGTAGTGTATATACTATATAAAGGAATCCTGAACTTAAGTAGTGTATATACTATGTAAAGAATCCTGAACAAACATAGTGTATATAACATATAAAGGAATCCTTCACTTACATAGTGTATATACTATATAAAGGAGTCCTTCACTTCCGTAATGTATATACTATATAGGAATCTTTCACTTACATAGTGTTTATACTATATAAAGGAATCCTTAACTTACATAGTGTATAGGCTATATAAAGGAATCCTTGGCAGCGTAGTGTATATACTAGCAAATGAATCCTGAACTTCATTAGTGTATATACTATGTAAAGGAATCCTTAACTCGTCTGATGTATATATATATAAAAGATCATGTGGGTTACGTAGTGTATATATTCTATAAAGGAATCCTTAACTAAAAGTAGGTATACTATATAAAGGAATCATTAATTGATGTAGTTTAAATACTATACAAAAGGAATCCTGAACTTCATTAGTGTGTATACTATATAAAAGGAATCCTGAACCTTATAGTGTATATCCTATATAAATGAATCCTTAACTCTTACGTGGCCCATATACTATATAAAGGAATCATTATCTTACGTAGTGTATATATATATATATATATATATATATATATATATATATATATATATATATATATATATATATGCATAAAGGAATCATAAGTTACGTAGTGTATATACAATATAAAGGAATTTTGAACCTCGTAGTGAATATACTATATAAAGGGAATCACAGAACTTCGTAGTGTATACTATGTAAAGGAATCCTGAACATACGTAAGTGTATATACAATAAAATGGAATCCTTAACTCACGTAGTGCTATACTATATAAAGGAGTCCTTCACTTACGTAATGTATATACTATATAAAGGAATCCTTCACTTTCGCAGTGTATATACTATATAAAAGGAATCCTTAGCAGTGTAGTGTAAATACTATACAAAGTCTGAACTTATGTAGTGTATATACTATATAGGAATCCTGAACTTTTGTAGTGTATTTCCTGTTGCAAGAGGCAATGTGT